>NC_056741.1:7397558-7522558 GCF_019279795.1 Protopterus annectens
AAACCTTCACTAACAAGATAAACAGGAGAGCCATAACATCTTTCTCTCCTGTCTGCCAAAGCAGAGCAACAGCAAGAGAAGGTCAGGTGGAAGGAGGGAGGGATGGGTGCTGACAAATAAAGTAACTACTCAGATGCAACGTTATGGTGAGTACATAACTTCTTTATCTGAAGTAGTTGACTTCATTTGATCATCAACCTGTGGGATAGAGTCCCCAGCTACCAAAAACCTTGGGTAGCCCTCATGGAAGGATATTCCGGAGCACCGCACAGCCAAAGGATGCTCTCCCTCTAGAAACCATATCCAGTTTGTAATGGGAAATGAATGTGTGAGATGAGGACCAAGTAGTTGCTGAACAAATATTGTCCAAGGACACTCCGGAACAAAAGGCAGCTGACGTAGCCATGGACCTGGTAGAATGGGCGTGTACCCTACCAGGAAGAGACATACCTTTGTCTTTGTACACCTGAAGCATGCAAAGAGAAATCCACTTGACAACAGTTACCTTAGAAACCGGTTTGCCCAGAAAGGGCCTAGCAAAGGACACAAACAACTGGTCAGACTTGCGATAGGCCTTAGTCCTGTGCAAGTAGAAACATAGTTGTCTATACACATCTAACAAATGCAGTTTATATTCTCTCCACTGTTCTAAACATTTATAAAGAAAACAGATAAACTGATTGATTTTTGTTTCTGAAGCCACTTTGGGCAAAAAAGAAGAATTAATACGAAGTGAAACCCTGTCTTTATGAAAAATCATACATGGTGGTTTGACAGGTAATGCCTGAAGTTCTGACACTCTCCTAGCCGAATGTAGTTGTGTGTTTTGTGGTTCTGTGTGTGTGTTTTGATGGTGTATGTTTTGAGTGTGGTGCGGTACAAGTGTTTACCTTCTCCTCTTGACTGTCTAGGCCAGTCTTTGTCTGCCAGTATGTTAGATTGACAAGGAATGTGCATTGCTACCAGAAAACGGTTGGTGGAGATTGCCCAGTCCCACACTCTAATGGCCTTGCAACAAAGGGTATAAGATCTGGTTCCTCCTTGTTTGCTGATGTACCAGACCACGGACATATTGTCTGTCTGAAATGCAATAGTTCCCAAAGGAAGAAAGGCAGGAAGGGCCTGCAATGCCAATAAGACTGCCCTCATCTCTAGAACACTGATATGCAGTTTGGTCTCATTCAGGGACCACGTGCCTTGGAGTGTCCTGCCCGAGCAATGTCCCACCCCCAGTCGGGAGGCATCCGTGGTCACCGTGGCTTGGGGCGGTGCTGCAATAAATAACCATCCCTCTATCATCTCCGGGGTGTATAACCACCAGAGGAGGGACTTCCTGCATGTGTTGCTGATGTGAATAGATGTGTCAACGGCAGAGCCAACAAGGACCACTGGACTGCCAGCATCAACTGCAGAACCCACACATGAAGATGAGCACAGGGAAGAAGAGTTATAATGGCTGCCATGGAACCCAGGGCTCTTAAAACCTCGTCTGGAGGAAGATGAGACTGAAGGATCTCGAGTACATGAAGTCATAAGTTCCAGACCCTCTCTGGAGTCAGAAGGACCTTGGCTTGAAATGTGTCGATCCTCGCACCTATATAATCTAGGACCTGAACAGAGTCTGGAGAAGACTTGGATACGTTGACTGTAATGCCCAGGGAGTCTGACAACTTCTGGAAATAGTCCTTGGATTGACAAAGTAGATGCCTGGTGGGAGAGGCAAGGATCCAATTGTCCAGGTACGGGTAGAGCTGTATGCCCTGAAGCCTCAGGTGAGCCGAAACTGCTGCCATGACCTTGGTGAACAACCTGGAGGCTGTGGTGAGGCAGAGGAATCTCTGGAAGCGCCTGGGCATCTTTATGTGATAGTACACATCCTAGAGGTCTATTGAGCACATCCAGTCATTTTCCTGCAAATGTGACCAAGAGTGACCATCTGGAACTTCTCTTTGGCAACTGACAGGTTTAGCGTGGAAAGGTCTAGAATAGGCCTTAGGTCTCCAGTCTTTTTTTGGCACCAAAAAGAACCTGGAATAGATGCCTGATACAGACTGATGTGGGGGAACAGGCTGTATGACCTGTTTGTTTAGCAGCTTTTCTACTTCGAATGCTGCAGCCTCCCTTTGTGCAGGTGGAACGTCTTGGAGGTGTTTTGGGGGAGGGGGAGGAGTCGCAAAGGGAATTGCGTAACCTCTGGATATTATTTGAAGCACCCAATGGTCTGTTGACACAGACTCCCATGCCGTCAGGTGCATTGAAAGATGACCCCCGACTGTCTCCAGAGCAGAGCAGTAAGTTCTTTGGACCCCCCACCGCCTCCGAGCCCGGCTCTGTCTTGCCCCCCTCTGCCTCTAGGGGAAAAGGAGTCCGGAGTGTCCTGGGAATACTGAGCCTTCTGTTACCACATCTTCTTTTTTCTCCGCTGATTCCTGGAAAAGTATCTTTGGAGGTTAGAGAAGCCGATCCCGATGGCAGACAGTGTCTTCCCATCCTTCTCACTCTGGGCTAATGTTTCACGAACCGTCTTCCCAAACAAGGAAGACCCGTCATAAGGGGCATTCACAAAAGACACCTTAAAGGGTGTTCCATGAAGTTACATAGCCTAAGCCAGGCATGTCGCCTCATGGCAATGCCGGACCCAGTTGCCTATGCTGCTCCTTCAGTGGCATGTGAGAGGAGGTGCATGGACATATTGCTAACCACTTTAAGAGTGGCCATTTGCACAGAGAATGTGTGTTTATCCTCTGGTAACATGGACTCTAGGGGCGACTCAGTGTACTCCTTGACCAGGTCACGCTGTAGTCTGGAAAAGGTAGCTGAAGTACATGTCCGCTTTCCCAGACTGTCCACTGTCCTGGACCCTCTGTCAGGGGGGTGGACCGTAGAACTTTCCTGGGCTAGTGCCTTCTTAGAGGCAGCCGCTACCACCATGGCGTCCACTGGGGGCCTATCAACTGGAGGGCTCAAGATCTTATCAGGACGTTTGGGAATTGGCTCCATGGTGTCGGTCCACCAAAGGATGGGGTAGATGGGCCCACAAAGGCCTCCAGAAATACTGACTTGATACACTTACATTTGTGAGGAACCTCTTCGGTGGGACTCTCCAGAGAGGATTCACGAACTACCTGCTGTTCCTCAGGGGGAACAGTCGGGGCACCTCGAGCACGGGCTGTTCCTGTATGAGCAAGCCAGTGAAAGACGCACCCAGATTGTGGAAGACACACCCAGAAGAAAGGGAGTCAGGGCAGACTCCAAAGAGATGGTCATGGCCCTCGATCTGGTGGAGAGAACCCTTTCCACCATGTCAAACGCCACGGGGGAGCGAGCCTTCTCGGAACACTGAAAGGGAAGCTGCTCTTACTGGATCTGACATGGGGACTGGAGCCAAACCTGATGGAGCCAAGATACTGAGGGGTAGGCCTTGACCAGACAGAGTCAGAGCCAGAGGAGAAAACCCCCTTGGATCAGATACCCAGGCTTCGGCTCAGAGAGCTGCTCAGGTCTGTCCTGGTCAGATCCGACACACTCAAGGAAATGGCTGGAGTCGAGGTAACCGGTACCATCAATGCCGGCCCCTTGACTCAGAGACCTCTCGGATCCAAGAGCTCCGATACCGATGGTTGGACCAGAGAAGGGGAAATCGGGGAGACAAAAGGCTCTCCGGAGGGTGAAGGGGCTGGTAGTAACCCCATCTGAATCTGGGTGCAAATGAACCTTCGCATCATCTTGTCCATGTCTGCTTCAGATAAGCTCCTCGTGGACTGCAAAGAGGCCACCAACACTGGACGGGAGGGCCGGTGTACGGAAGCCCTGGAAAGAGGTCTAAGCTCCCCTCAGCTCCAGCAAAAATCTCAGAGATTGGAGCCGAGGAGAAGCTGGCCTGGAAACCACTAACTGTTTAGGAGGAGGACCCGCTGGATTCTCACCTGTCCGGGGACCTCTTCCTCCCTTTGTCTCTTTCCTCTCTTTTCTTGAATCCCTGTCTGCAGGCCTCAGGCCAGGAGGTTGAGGACTGGCCTGGAAGGGGGAGGAAGAAACAACGGCAGGTGTAGAAGGTGCGGTCACGGCCATGACAGTCACAGAAGAGAAGGCAGCCACCTCCGTAGTAGGGAGAAGTCCCTTTAGAATCAATTTCGCCCTACAGTCCTTAAGGGCCCTGGGGTTGAACCCCACACAAATAGGGTAGTCCACAGACAAACGGGCTGCCCCAAACACACAATGCACAGAGTGTAGCCATCCGCAGGGGACAACTTATGGCCACACTCTGTGCACTGGATCTGCCATGTTCCAACAAAAACAGATACAATGCTAGCAGAAAGGATTTTAAGCTACCCAACCCCGACACTCACACAAACACATGCTCGTAAGGAGGGGAAGGGGGATAGGCCTACACTCTACTACCAGAAACAAGAACAAACTTTTTTTTTTTTATATACACAAGAAAACGCAACGCGACATGAAGGGAAAGAAAGGCGAAGGACGAACTAACCTACCTACACTCACAAAAACTAACACTCCACCATAAAAATAGCCAAAATCTTGCCTAGCAACATCTGGAGCTCAGGATCACGCTGCTTGGCAAAGCCGGGGCAAACGACATCTGAGGGAAGGAAGGAGATGCATGGATCAGAAGCTGGTAAATCTGCCGTGTCAGATCCGATGTTGATCCGAAGACCCATAGGTTAATGATCAAATGAAGTCAACTACTTCAGATTATGCCATTTGGCCTTGCACAGGCAGTGGGAATTCAAGAAATTAGAGAGTCAAATTTCAGCTGATACTCTGGTTCACTACAAAACCATGGGCAACTCTGCTGGTCATCATTACAGGGAATAAAATGGTGAATAATCGGCATAAAATCCAAGTGAACTATCAGCTTATTTCACAATTTGCAACTTAGTCTGCAATAACTTATCTGAGAACAGAAAGGAGCTGGCAACCCAGAAAATGTCAGATTTACTAAACCTGTCAATTCGCTGATTAACGGTGTACGAGTGTACAGAGAAAGGAAGGCATTACAACAATCTATCAGTGATTCAGCCGATGGCACATTCGCCTTAGATGATGAAAAGATTAGATGGCTTTGGGTTCTATCCCCACACATCAGGTGCCTAGGTTCATCTTTAAGTACTGATACACACAAATTGCTGCACTCCTAAGGTGCTACTCTTCAGAAGACACATTAAGCTATGATCTTACCTGTCCTGAATCAGATACATGAGGATATCAAAGTGCTTATATTACTGAAAACAGCCCAGGAATTCAACTAAGTTATTCTTGTGCCACATCAGATCTCATTTAAAAAATATTTTGTGTTTAATTGAACTAACCTACTCAAAAATTAAGTAGCCAAATAAGTAAATAAAAAGGTTACATGGGGAATATTCAGTTCCTCACTTTTAAAGAGCCATATAACTAGACTCTCCTGCAGGTGTTCTGGTGGCTTTAAATGCTGGACTCATTATATTTTGTTTAAGGTAACCTGACTGATCTGAATTGTCTTACAATTTTTGTCTTCTGATTTCAGCAAATGTCTCAT
This sequence comes from Protopterus annectens, assembly GCF_019279795.1. Taxonomy (NCBI): domain Eukaryota; kingdom Metazoa; phylum Chordata; order Ceratodontiformes; family Protopteridae; genus Protopterus; species Protopterus annectens. The sequence continues at coordinate 7,403,098 of NC_056741.1, forward strand.
AACAAAATCATGACCTTTATCAAGGTTGCTTACGTTCATGCTGTAAGGTCAACTGACTAATTGTAATTACTACTTTTAAAATTCTACGAGTGCAGCAATGACATGCAATCAGTTTGTGGCTTGAACTCGGAGATAAAAAGATGTTAAGTCTAAAATAGTAAGGAAAAAAAACACAGTCACATTTCCAAATGATAAGGAGTTCATGATTCCCCGTAAACAACTTCAGGCAACAATAAAATGAAGGAAATGGACAAGACGACCCATGGTCTTCAGTAACTGATGGACACTTTTGTACAGATTACAGAAGGGAAGCCAAACGCGTGCCTAGATGAAGTGTACCGCCGAAAAAATAACCTAAAAAGTATCATTTGGTAAAGGATTTACTTTCTTTACCTGTACTATACTTGACAGCTCCGCACAGACTTACAGTATCGGTTCTAATTATATAAGCTAATTACCAAACTAGCACGGCGAGATAATGAGCAGGTTATTATATAAGCTAATTATTAAACTAGCACGGCGAGATAATGAGCAGGTTATTATATAAGCTAATTATTAAACTAGCATGGCGAGATAATGAGCAGGTTATTATATAAGCTAATTATTAAACTAGCATGGCGAAATAATGAGCAGGTTATTATATAAGCTAATTATTAAACTAGCACAGCGAGATAATGAGCAGGTTATTATATAAGCTAATTATTAAACTAGCACGGCGAGATAATGAGCAGGTTATTATATAAGCTAATTATTAAACTAGCACGGAGAGATAATGAGCAGGTTATTATATAAGCTAATTATTAAACTAGCATGGTGAGATAATGTGCAGGTTGTCAAAATGTAATATGCGTAATAATGCAGGATCACGGTTACTGCATGCATACAGTACAGAGACTGGATTATCTGAACTATTATTATGGGGTAGTTCGGATAATCAAACACACTCACCAAACATACTCAAAACAACTCTCACTTTAACATCACAGCAAAAGACAACACCACTATATACCCAAATGAGCACACCAAATTGCTAGGAGTGGAAACAGACAAACTAAAATTTGACATTCACATATCCATGACCATAAAAAAAGTCCACAAAAAACTAGAAGTGTTATACAGAAATAAGCAACTTCTCACCAAAGCAGCAAAGATTTAAATAGCAAATTCCCACCTTATCTCCACCCTACTTTATGAATCTCCAATATATATACAAACCTAAGGCACTCCGATCTAAACAAGTTAGAGACCTGCTACAACAAAATCACAAAATTTGCCACAGGGGCAGCCTACCGTAGTCACCACTGTCTCTCACTTGCTGAACTGGGCTGGCTTGAACTCCCTCACCTCCTTCAATGGTATCAACTCTCACTCGCCCACAAACTAGTAAACCATCCACTAAATGTCCCATCCCTCCAGAATCTACTCCAACCTTATCGCACCACCTGACCACTAAGATCCAGCAACAAAAATTACTTGTAGATCACTAAAGCCAATAACTGTGCTGGTGAAGCACTATTCTCTTGCACCATAGTCAAATTATGGAACTCCCTCACACCCACAATTACCTCCATACCATCAAGCACCCACTTCAAAACTTTACTAAAAGCACACCTAAAAACATGCTGGCTATGCACTTGCAACTCCCACTCTAATATCACCCACCCCATCCAACCACTACCTTTCTTTCCACTCCACTAACTACCTTGATTATAGCAAGCTCAGATGCTCATAAGCCTAGTACTTATTATACAGCAGGAACTTCTTATTGTAACATTTGTTAATGTCTGTTATGTACTTCACAGATAAAGATTCTAGTTGTCTACTGTTGTACTATGTTCTTCATCTGTAAATATGTTGTAAGTACTTGCTATGTTAAATTGTTAATCGCTATGTAATCCAATGTAACTTCTGTTTATTTTAACTGTGGAGCTTTTCTCCCTGGGCCTCTGCTGAAAATGGACCTACGGCCAGTCGGATACTCCCGGTCAACAAATGTAAATAAATAAATAAATAACTGAACTAGATCAACTTCTAAAATCTTGTTTTTTCTGCATGCAGGGAATACACTTTTCAACCATTCAGCGATTCCAGTTGACAAAAAATATTTTTCACAAACAAGTGGGCTACAAGATCAAAAAAACACACACAAGCAATTATGTACAATGTTTACAAATTTAGAACTTATGATTTTTCCTACTCAAACTTTGGAAGGCTGTTCGGATAACAGACGTTTTGATAATCAACGTTTGGATAAATCTACTCGCGACTGTACTACCAAAGTCTAAACATACTGATAGACAGATACTATAAAATATCACCTTACAAAATTAGTGAATGTTATAAGGACTTGAGGTGGCTGAACTAACATGTTATGAAACATATGTTAAGTTTATACAGACACATGAAGGGGCAGAAACATAAGATTACTACTTGCATGAGAAATTGTGAGTTGCACCTACATTTGCAGACAGAAAACAAAAAAATTAAATAAATAAAAAAATGCGAAGTATACAAGTTTTAATTATTATGACAGAACCCTAAACATTTAATAAGAATACACGTTTGCAAGTGTTTAGTCAATTAAATATCATAGAATTACTAATAGTCCGTAATATTTACTTGGTGTGGTGACTGAATTTATATCTTGGTTACTATGTAAACAAGTGAGGCTATTGCAAACCAAAAAAATATTAAAATATTATACTTGGTACAAAATCCACGATTATTTGTATTTTTAGAACAGAAAGAGAGGTCAGCACTAGAACAAAATTTATCACTTAAACCCTCTAAGTAACTGAAAAAAGGGAAACTTTAAAAGGCATTTTTGCTCAATAAAATGGTGGAGTGTTTAAATATTCATTTCTGTATAACTGAACTACACACACATGCGCATACACAGACGCACAATTTCAGTTGTCAAAGAAAACAAAAAGTTAGATTCTGGACATTGTGAAGAGGCTTTGCTTGTGTCGCCTGCTCACACAACCCCCTATCCTTAAACTCAACCTTACACATTAGGGTACTAAACACCCTTTTCCCAACAGTCCCACTAACACACACACACACTTCAAATAAGCCAGTACCCAAGCACACCTACACATCTATCCCCTTCCCTTGCCTTTATTCTAACCCTAACCTGCAAACACTCATGTGTATACACACACACACACACACACACACACACACACACACACACACACACACACACACACACACACACACACACACTCCAAATACTAAACCTTTTATTACAAACAAATGCTTTGGTTATTATACTCACTCCCACTAACATTACATTCGTTGTTTAACGCTTCAACTATGTAAACATCTGACCTATTCAGACACCAGAAAAACCATTTAATGAACAGTAAACACAGGATAGTGGGAGAAAGAGAGAAAAATGAATTACTACTGTTAATCAGAGATAGTACTGCCTACCAGGAGCTGAATTGAGATGGTATTGAGTCAGAGTCAGTGGTGTTAGAAGAACTTGTGGTAGTTGGGAAGGATGTACTTGTTTAGTGATGAACAAAAAAGTCCGGGAAATGTTGTTACATTGGAGGTTGGTTTTAATGTGGTCCTCAGAACAACTTCTGCGATGCCTAAATATATAAAATGTATTTTGTGTTTTGTTTTATGGCAGTCTTTTCAGGCTTTGTCTCTTTAAAGCACAACATTTTTATTCATTTATTTATTTATTTTAGCTGCTGCACAGGGCCTGATTTGCCTTTTTATTCGTGGGGGGGTTAGACTGCTTAGAATATTTATAAAAGTTTCAATACAGTGTGAGATGTCACCATCAAGTAACATGGATTTTAGTATGTTTGAGTTATACTGGGTTGGTGTACCGATACAGCCGTTTTGTTAAATTTTGTTATATTACATATTTGTTTATAAATTATGAGTTTTTAGGACTCTTGTTGCTATAGATCACTTAGTGTCTGCAAACATCCAATTTTTTTTTTTACTCAAATTATTTTTATTTTGATGAAATACAATAATTTAATACATTCATAACATTCAATAACTATTTACAGTATATACATTCAGTATGACAAAGGATTCAGATAAAAATATTTGTAGTTAAATAATAAGTTAACATATATAAACTATGACAGAAAGAGATTGGTTCCAACTGTAGAGTATCAATCAAATTCAAAACTTTCCTCCACAGACTTCTTAAAGTTCTCAACTCTTTAGTTCTTTTCTCCATTAGTATGCATTTCTTCAGTGATGATAGAAATTCCTCCATTGTGGGTGTTACATTAGAGTTCCATCTTCTAGTTATACATTTTCTGGCTACTGCTAACCTTGTCCACAACAAATACAGGTCATCTTTCTTCATATTATTACTAATAACAACATTCAATAAAATTAAAGACTTTGTGAAAACAAATATATCAGTATAGAGAAATTTGTTCATCTCATTCCAATATTGTTTAATATTAGTAGTCATAAAAAATATGAGACCATTCAGCATTAGTGGACAGATGACATCTCCAGCATAACTTGCTGTTTGAAGGGTTCATTTTTGAGAGTTTCTCATGTGTAGAAATTTCCAATGGAAAATCCTCCAGAATTATGAGTAAGAAGTTAGTTTAGCTGAAAGTAAAATGTTTGTTTTATCTTCTATTGATAATGATACTTGAAATCATTTAGTTAGATATTGCCAGTAAGAATCTTTAGGAGCTGTCTTATAGATAAAGTGTTACATAGATATGATAATTCATTCTTAATATTGATATTATAAAGAATTCCAAAAATCCAGTTTATAATTTTTGGTACGGTTTTGAAGGATGAGTTATGTATTATGCTACACAGATCCTTAGTGTATGCTGTGACACTCTGAAGAACCAACCGGTCATTAGGGGATAGGCCATAGGTTGACAATATACTTTGTGTGTTCAAAGCTTGTTGGTTTTCAGTACATTGCAACCAACAAAATAGGTTATTATTTTCCCATAAACCAAAAATCTCTCTGTATTGCATCAGGGAAATCCCTTGTAATAGTAAATGGTATTAAAAATCTATGCCACAGTTTTATATCTAAATTTGTGTTGATGAATTTTCTAAACACATCAAAAATATAGTTTATTAGTGTTAGTTTAGTTAATTTTGTTGTACTATACTGTAAATTTAAACTTAAATAGTGCCATATCTTATCTTTGTCAGTTACCAAAGCATTCTTTGATAAATAATTTTCATTCATTAGTATAATGGAGTATAACTGTTTCCAATTGGAGGAGTATCTAGGATTTATCCAATTCATCACTATTTTAGTTATAGATGCCTTTATATAAATTTCAATCTCTGGGAACCCCCCTTGTTCCCATTTTCTGATATGATGAGAATATGCCACTCTATTTCTTTGGGGTACCATAGGAATTTCATCAAAGTCTACGTGATTTCTTTAAGGATTTTCTTTCCTGGTGGAATTACAAGGGCATGTGCTATATATAATACTGTAGGTAACAAAACCATTTTTATCAGTTGTAACCTATCATCAAATGTTATAAACAAATTATTCCATTTGCTTATTAATGTCTTGATTAAGTATATGGCTTTAGCATAGTTAAGATGTAAGGTTTCCTCTATATTCTTGCCTAGGACTATTCCTAAAAAGTTTAGAGTTGAAACTTGGTTTCCAATAATATGATTAACTGGAACCTGTATGTTATTTTCTTTATTTAATAATAAATATTTTGATTTAGATTTGTTGGATAGTCCTGAGATTTTTTTGAAATTTGTTGTTACTATAGCCACTTCACCTAACACTTCCGTGTTAGGGGAAGTAAGACTTCCATCAGCAAACATCATTATTTTAGAAATATATCGGTCATATATATTTATACCTCTTATCTTTGGGTTATTATGCATTAAAATGGCAAGTATTTCTATGGCCAGAGCAAATAGGATAGGGGACATGGGACATCCTTGTCTAGTACCTCTAGTGATTTGGATGGCTTTGGAAGTGGGAATCAAATAACTAAGACTTTAAATAAATAACCCCAATTTAAGGAGTCAAAGGCCTTTTGAATATCTAGACCTATTATCAATGCTTCATGGTTTCCTCTACTGTGGTAATCTATCAGAGTTAATATTCTTAATATTATCCTGTGTTTTCCTGTTATATATGAAACCAGTTTAGTCTTCATTAATTATTTTAGATATGGGTGTTTTCAATCTATTGACCATAATTGACAAATAGTTTATAATCATTATTCAACAAAGAAATTGGTCTATATGAGTTGCAATCATTAGGGTCCTTATTTTCTTTTAATATAGGGGAAATCAGAGAATATCTCCAAGGAGGAGGAGTATTTGCTAATGTTTGAACGACAGGAAAGGTTTTATGTAGGAGAGAGATTACAGAAGAAAGGAATAATCTATAAATTTCTATAATTAAGCCATCTGTTCCATGTGCTTTATTAGACTTACTTCCTTTAATCCCATCTATAATTTCCTTTAGAGAAATAGGTTTTCGTAGATCTAACTTAAGTTTCTCAGGAACTCTTGTTATGTTGGGAACTATATTCTCTTCTCACATTCATTTGTACTTATTTTATCTTTATATGATACTCTGCATAATGACAATTAAAAGCCTCCAGAATGTCCCCTATGCCCGAGACATTTTTCCTTTCCCCTTTATGAAAGATACTATCAATGTTATTAATTTTTTATTGTATTTTAACTTTCATAGATAGGTTATGAAGATGATTAGGAGAGGTAGCATAAGAATTTAATTTCAGTTTTTCCATAGCTAAATTAGTTTGATTTTTGGTTTGTTGGTAAGAATCCAACCTAAAGTTAAGCATCTGTCAATTTATTGATTCTTGTGGTGGGTGAGTAAAACTGTATAAGTTAATCGATTCTGAGGGAGTGTCATTGTTGATCACTTGACAGCTTATGTAGGGGTCTCTTGGTATAATAGTTTCTTGCTGAATATGGTGAGATGTCCAGCAGTGGATATTGCTGTTGGTTGCTATACATAAATGCTTTGGGTCTGTGTAAGTGATATGACTGTTATACTGGGGATTGTGCATACACTACAACATATGGTATTTACTTGACATTTGTTAACCGGGTTAGTCCAACTGAGCTGAATGTCCATTTTCAGTGGAGACCCAAGGAGAAGCTTGTTTTGAAACATGGCAAAGGAACAATTACTGGAAACCAGTTCTGGCAGGGTTTAACTGCTTTTACTGCGGCAGACATTCTAACAAAAAATCAAGTGGAGTTTTGATAGGGATTAAAGATAGTTATGAGACCTGTGATTATTACAAGTTCAGTGATAACACAGATACTGTTGATTATGTAACTAACAAAAACAACCCTGGAACATATAACAATTGCTGTTGCATATAGTCCACCAAAGTCAAGTGCTGCTGACCTACAGGAATTCACACATTTCTTGCATGAATCACAGGAGGTAAGAATAGGGCTGAGGACTTAAATTTACCAGAAACTGACTGGAATGATATTGATTCAACTACATTAGTAAGGAAATTACTGACAACTTTTGTTTATGAACAACAATTGCTTCAAACTGTAAAAAAAAAATACGAGGGAAAGGAACACACTAAACATCATTTGTGTTCCTAAAGAAATTACTTTTACTTTATGGCAAGTTTTACCACCATTGATGTGCAGTGATCATTGGGTTATAAAGGTTAACTTGTTGCTAGATAATTCTGACAAACTGAAATCTAAAACCGTGCACAGAAGATGAATTACTGATTATATGGAAGCAAAAAGTACAGTTTTGTACCTACCATAAATGTAGATGTTCGAGTGCTAATACAGCTGCAGTCATAACAGATGGGTTTTCCTGCCATCAGGCGGGTCCTCGGTCGGCCGAATTCCGGTGTCGGATGTTGTCGCTTCTTCCCTGATGTCAGTGCGACAGGGGTATAAAAGAACCAGCAGACGCCATTTTCTTCAGGTGCCCCCAGAAGGAAGGCGAAACATAAATTTATGTAATAATGCAAATGCAATATAATCAAAAAACAGTAGTTGCAAGCAAATACACCATAAAAGAATACCCCAATGAGGTTGTATGAGGAGGTGTTAGCCATTAGGCCTGTCCCAAGAGGGAAGGAGGAGGAAACCTGGACTGCAGCTATATTAGCACTCGAACATCTACATTTATGGTAGGTACAAAACTGTACTATGTTCATCGTGCATACAGCTGCAGTCATAACAGATGGGTAGAATCCCAAAGCTAATAAAGGGGTGGTAGGTACTAAGTGGAACTAGAAGGAGCCAGGATGCCCTGCAAGACTGCAGTGGCAAAGCCCGCTGTAGTTTTGGAGTATAATGGTAGGGGATAGTGCTTGGAGAAAGTATGTACAGAACTCCAAGTGGCTGCTTCCAAAATATCTTTGGTAGGAACCCCCCCCCCCCCGAGGAAAGCTGCAGAGGTAGCTGTGGCCCTTGTGGAGTGAGATCTGATGCCTGTAGGTACAGTTTTACCATGAAAAGAGTAACAAAAGCGTATGCAGTGGGCTATCCATTTTGAGATTGTCTGTTTGGAAATAGGCTTCCCTTGAGCACCTGTAGCATAGGACACAAAGAGTTGCTCTGATTTTCTGAAAGGCTTTGTTCTGTCCAAATAATAATGGAGCTGTCTGTGAATGTCCGAGGAATGTAGTAGACTCTCCCCTTTGTTTTGTGGATTAGGGTAAAAGGTAGGTAAGTGAATAGCCTGATTCAAGGCTACCCTGGATACTACCTTTGGCATAAATGAAGGATTGGTTCGTAAGGAAACTCTGTCCTGATGGAAAATGATGAAAGGCTGCACAGCCATGAGGGCTTGTAGTTCCAAAACCCTGCGTGCTGAGGTGATAGCTAGAAGGAAGGCTGTTTTCCATGACAAATATTGCAGATCTGTTGAAGCAGCTGGCTCAAAAGGAGGCAGGGTTAGTTTTTCTAGAATGAAATTGAGGTCCCAAGCAGGTACTGGTTGCTTCCTTGGAGGTTTTATATTCTTAGCCCCTCTGAGGAACTGTCTTAAGACAGGGTGAGAGAATAAAGGAGGATCAGTGTTGTACTCTGCAGAAATGGCTGAGGCATGGATTTTGATGGAGGAGAATGAAAATCCACTGCTTAGCAGCTCGGCTAGGTACTGTAATATTTGAGGTAAATTCAGTATTCCAGGATTCTGACCCTTTTTCTGATTCCAAGCACAAAACCGTTTCCATTTAGTGGAGTAGGCTTTTCTAGTAGAAGGCCTTCTGGCCTCCAAAATGACATCCTGCACCTCCTTGGAGAGTAGGGTCTGCTGTGAATTTAAGGAATCCTCCATGCGGCTAGATTGAGTGTTTTCAGCTGACTGTGAAGAGTTTTGAAGTTGTGCTGAGTCAGTAGAAGAGGCATTAGAGGCAGGATCCATGGTGGGGAATGTGTCAGGCTCCTCAGGAGTGGGTACCAGTGTTGTCTTGGCAGTCTGGAGCAATGAGAATCATCTTTGGTCTGTCTGCTCTGGCTTTTAATAGAACTTTGGGCAGCAGTGGAAGAGGTGGAAAGGCATAAACCATCATTGTTGTCCAACTGAAAGAGAGTGCGTCCACTTTCCAGGCCTGTGGATGAAAGGTCCTTGAGCAGAATTTTGTCAATTGGTAATTTCTGTGGGTGGCAAAGAGATCTATGTCTGGCCTTCCCCATGCTTGAATTATCATTGTAAAAACTTGAAGATGCAACTTCCATTCGTGTGGATCTGTCATATTTCTGCTCAGGTTGTCCGCCAGCATGGTTTTCCTTACCTGGCAGGAACTGTGCTTGAAGTTGGATTTGTAATTCCAGAGCCATGTTCCAAAGAGACATGGCTAGCCTGCATAGGGGGTATGAATGGGTTCCTCCCTGTTTATGTACCACATCACTGTGGTGTTGTCTGTCCTTATCAATAGCTGGCCTGAATGCAGTAGGTCTTTGAAAGCCATAATAGCATTTATTACTGCTAGCATTTCCTTTTGATTGATGTGTAGGTGCTTTTCTTTTTGTGACCATTTGCCCTTAATGCACCGATCTGTCATGTGCGCCCCCCCCCCCCCAGGCGTAGTCTGAGGAGTCTGTTGTGATGACTTGATTTGCTTGAGGCTTGCAGAATGGGAGACCTATGTTTCTTTGGCATGCTTGAGCCCACCACAGACATTCCTTTTGAAGACATGGAATCAGTGGTATGATTGTTTCCAAACTGTGACTGTGTTGAGACCATAAGTTTTTTAGGTATCATTGAAGTTTCCTCATATGCAGCTTTGCACATGGGATTAGCAGGATGTAAGATGCCATGAATCCCAGAGCCTGCAGGATTTTCCTTGCAGTCAGCCTGGTGAAGGTTGCCAGTTGCCTGAAGTATTGAGTTAATTGCCCTTGCTTCTCTGGCGTGAGGTAGGCCATCTGGGTGTTTGTATCCAAGCTGGCACCCAGGAAAATTATTCTTTGAGAGGGTATTAGTCTTGACTTCTTTTTGTTGACTGTGTATCCCAGAGATTTCAACAACATTATTATAAACACCAGGTGTTTCAGAAGAGTGTGTTTGCTGTCCGCTTGGATCAGGCAGTCATCCAAATATGGGTATATTTGTATCCCTTGAAGTCTGCAGAAGGCAATTACTGATGCCAGGCATTTCGTGAACACTCTGGGTGCAGTAGATAAGCCAAAGGGTAATGCAGAGAATTGATAATGGGATGAACCTGCAAGAAATCTGAGGTATCTTCTGCAATCTTGTCTGACTGGGACATGCAGGTATGCCTCCTTGAGGTCCAATGTTACCAGCCAAGACTCCTTTCCCAGCATGGGAAGAAGCTGCTGTAATGTGAGCATCTTGAACTTTGGTATGAGCAAATATGTGTTTAGGATGGATAGGTCCAAAATAGGTCTCCAATCTTTGCCCTTCCTTGGTTCCAGGAATAGTCTGGAATAAAATCCTTGACCCTGTTCTTGTGCAGGTACCTCTTGAATAGCTTTCATGTCCATGAGATCTGAAATTTGTTTTTGTGCCTCTGCCCTTTGAGTGTGTGGCAGGTTTGGCATGCCTCTCATTTTTGGAAGGGTGTGAAAGTGGAATCTGTAGCCTCGGTCTATAATGTCCAGGATCCATTTGTCTTTTGTGACAATATGCCAATTTTTCGAAAATAATGCCAGTTTTCCGCCTAAAGGTGCTGTCATTTGAGCTTTGCTTGGCATGCAAAGGGGAAAGTCATTGGGTCTGCTTTCTGAATGGCTGTGAACTATCCTCACCCCCTCTTGTTGTAGGTGTTTGCCATTGTCTGCCTCTAAATGATCCTTGAGATTGCCCTCTACCCCTCGGGTGCCTGTATCTACCTCTTTGAGGTCTGTCCGTGGCTGGAAAGGACCAATTTTTTGAAGGCCAATTTCTACTGAAGCGTGGGGGTTGTACCTGTAGGAAATCTTTCACTGTTTGCATTGATTTTGCCTTTTCCTCCATTTTCTTTAGTACCTCCTCAGCTTTAACACCAAACAATACATCTTTTTGAAGAGGTGCATCTAGTAATTTAGCTTTGACATGATCTGGTAAGGTTTGCTCTTTGAGCCAAGCATGTCTACGTATGACTTATCCTGTAACAGCAGCTCTACAAGAGGCACCTAAAGCATCAAAACCACATTGCAAGGTATGTTTACCCACTTGCTCTGCACTATGCAACAAATCCTGCAACTCCTTCAAGTCTGGTTGTTCAGGTTGTGACATTTTGCTTTTCAACTGAGATAACAAAAACTGCTGATACTTTAACATATGGAACTGACAGTTTAATGCCCTCATGGTTAAGGTGGCTGACGTGTATACCTTTTCCCTCCACCTTTCTAAAGCTCTGGAATCTCTCTCTGAAGGTAATGGATTTTTGGCAGTGGAGGCCTTAATTCCCTTGGGATCCTGTGAAATAGTTTCTGGGTCAGCCGCATGGCTTTTGTATAGGAAATGGTGTGAATCAGGAACCCGGTAATACCTGTCAGGCTTGACTGGAGCTGGAGGTAAAGAATCTGGGTTAAGGCTGGGCTCTGAATACACATCATCTAGTATGTCTAAGACAGGAGGTATAGCCAGAGGCCTGTGCTGAGGGAGCAAGAGGAAATCCCTGAGCCTTTTCTTGGAGTCTGAGTACTCTTGGCCTTCCCAGTGGAAGTGTTCCCTCAAGGTATGCAAGGTTTCCCCAAAGAGTAATCCTCAGGGGGGGAGACAGAGGGAATGGACTCCTCTGCATCAGAATCTTCGAAAGGGGAGTAAGAATGTTTCTGGTCCTCAGAATGTTCTGAAGTAATGGAGGCCTGGTCTGAGGAAGGGTATTCTTCCTCCACTCTGGGCCTTTTGTCTGAGGGGGGTTGAGAACCCCTGATAAGAGTAATCAAATCCTCAGCCATTTTGAGCATCTGCTTTTTAGGCATGGGGCCCTGAGAGGGGCCCTGTGGAGCTTGTCTTTTTGAATGCATGGCTGCTTAAGATTTAGTGTAAGCCTTAATGGAAAAAGAAGAAGAAGGCCTGAAGACACCTTGAGAGGTGGCAGGCCTGTCTGAACTCTGAGTTTCCCCACCAAGAGTGGCTTCAGTATCTGTAGTCGGGGTGTGGGCCGAAGAGCCTGCGACCTCGGGCAGAGAAGACACCGCTAATGAAGTGCCATCGGTAGTCAGGGGCTGCGTAGGCGCCTCGCTGAGAACCGGAGCACCTGTAGTCGGCTTTAGTGTGGTGTCGGTAGAAATCACGGACCTCGTATGTTGGTCCTTATCTTTGCGTCGTTTAGTCAAAACTGGAGTCGGAGTATCAGACGACATATTGTAATTAAACTTTTTGCCAAAATAGTGTTGGGCGAACTCCACCCAATGCTTAATAGTGCGTCTGTTGAATGTAGCACAAAAACGACAGGCCGAGACGTCGTGGTCTGGGCCTAAGCAAGGAATACAGAGGGAATGTAAATCCTTATGCGGTATTTGCTTCCCACATGAAATGCAATTATTAACTTTGTCTGACATCGGTCTGAGGCAAGAAAAGTTTCCCCAACAGGGTACTTAGCTTTCAAGAAGTCTTCAGTTGAAAAATATTCGTAATCTCAGGAGCTGGCCGACCGGCACTTGCAAACTGCTTCTGCTTCGGGCACCGCACGGCAAGAAAGACTGAAGAAAATGGCGTCGGCTGGTTCTTTTATACCCCTGTCGCACTGCCGTCAGGGAAGAAGCGACAACATCCGATGCTGGACCTAGGCTTTGGAATTCGGCCAACCGAGGACCCGCCTGACGGCAGGAAAACCCATCTGTTATGACTGCAGCTGTATGCACGATGAACATCAGTCACTATGTAAAACTAAATGGAGTGATGCATTCAGAGAAAATACTACAGAAGGAATGTGGAAAGTTTTGAAAGAGAAATTGTTTTGAGTGCAAGAAAAAAAAAGTGTAACATCAGGATCTAAGCATACAATGTGAGGAGAATGCATTTCCATTAGAACAAGATATCTGATCAAGGATACAGACAAAAATATATAACAAATGAAAAATAGGTCAAACTACAACTTTAAAAACTGAAATAAAGACGCTGGACAAACAAAAGCATAATGTGAGACCAGATGAAGAAAAGTCTGAAGAAAACATATAAAGATATTGAGCATAACAGGAAACCATTTTATAGACAGATAAGCTGTGGAAGGAGTCAAGACATACAACTGATAAACTGTGTGTAGATTCTAAAATTTATTCTCAGACACAACAGATTATAGTTATCTTTACAAAATGTTATGCAAAATGGTTTGGGATCCACAAAAGGGTGATACGTTGTTCTAGTGATATCCCGGTAACCTCAGATACTAATCAAAACAAATTTTACTGAAAAAATAACTATGAAAACTGGATCCAAACAAAGCACTGGGAGGAGATGGAATAAGTATTCATGACCTCAGAACACTTCAGCAAGTGCTTATAGCAACTTTATATCTACTATTTAGTAGGTCATATAAATATGAGGAGACTCTTCAAGATTGGAGACATGGGTTTATTAAACCTGTCTTTAAGGAAAAGGGGAGTAGAACAAACCTAGAGTCATAAAGACCTTTAAGTCTACTGCCATGTTGTGGAAAAATAATGGAGAAACTAAAATTGGATTAAGTTATTTTCAGAACTTGAAAGGCTGGGACTTGAAACCATACATCAGCATGCATAGGCTGAAAAATAGATCTTTTACCACCTGTAACGATGTTCTATAAAAAAATATAACAGCTATAAATGAAAAATTGTGCTGTGATCTAATTTCTTTAACTTCAAGACTGTTCCACTGGGGATTGTGCAAACATAATATTGAAGTAGCTGAAAAACACTGGAAGCATGAGCCACAAAGCATCATAGAAAATGATGAAGTCTACATTACATGGGATCACCCATTACCAACAGTTCAAGACAGATGCAAGAAAACCAGATATAGTGGTCCATGAAAAGAAGACAACTGATCATTGAAATCACTGCACCCAGTGACTAGTGTCTTATGTAGAGAGACACAAAAAGTCATAAAATATCAGGCTTTACAGGCAGAAATGAGAGCAATGTGGAAGAAAGATACCCAGACAGTGCCAACACTAGTAGGGGCAACAGTTCTTATAAAAAAGAATCTACAATCGTATTTAGATAAGTTACCGATACATGTAACTCCATATGAATTGCAGGAGTCATCATTATTGGGCACACTGCGGGTGCTGCGAAGAGCATTTCTGGCTGACATCAATGACTGAAACAATACTAATTTCATGAACATTAATCATACTTTGACTCGGGGAATGGGATTCATTCCAGTCATGGTATTAGAAACCAAAAAGATCTGGAGAAATTAAAAAGGAAGATTTTATAGGAATGAGAAGTGTACTAATTGGTTCTCTGACAGAGTAGCTGATGCATGGAACAGACTACCAAATTACATTAAAGCAAGTACTAGTTTAGATATTTTTAAGAACAGCCTGGACACTTATTATGGGAACAAGTGTTTTAGTATATTGGCAAGCGAGAAGGTTATTAATGCCCGTACCCGGAATATCTGTATGCATGTATCCCTCCATCCACAATCCCTTTTTCCCATTTTTGCAAATGGGGTCGGGGTGTTACTTCAAAAGTGACAATCATCTAGAGCCAAGGCTTACACTGCAGGGCGGTTGGCTCTGCTGCAGACTTCTATGTATTTTCATAATTACTAACAAACAAATAGCAATATTTCTAGTACAGTGTTACATAAATCAAAACTCAAAATTTCTCTTCCTTGTATCTCGGTGCTTCCCACACACCACACCCCTCTACAGCAAGGAAATATGACCACAAATGGGAAGACATGAATAATAAGTGTCAGATAGTGATTCTCTGCACTGCGGCATGTCCTAAATGAACAATCTTAGTGATATTTTGTTTATAATTCCTTGTACTTTCTAATACTGCCTATTAGTAGCTCGTAAGTCACTTAAAGAAGCCAAATCCAAAAAGTTTGGGATACCATAAAGAGGTATGAGTGTAAACTAGAATTATGCAAAAAAAAAGGTGCTATAGGCTTGAATGAATTAAATGCCAGGATATGAAAGCTGAAACTAGAACAATTTGGAACAAAAGACACCCAGCTAGTTCCAACAGTATTAGGAGAACAAGGCTAATAACAATTTCCAAGCAAACTTCAAAATGCTATAATACATGCAACTCCTTATAAACTGTACAAAGAGGCATGGGTACATGGTGGATGCTGAGAAGAGCACTCTTGGCAAACATCAAATATTGATGCAATAATGTGTGCTTCAAAATGGAGTTTGACTTAAGAGCACAGTCCGTTCCTGTCAAGGTACTAGAAACCATGCACACCTGAAGAAATCAAATAAGAAAAAGGCCCACCTGAAAAAGGCAGGTAGCCCAATGCTGCCAAATACAGTCAGAAGGCCTCATTAATACACTGAACAATGGTCAGCATGCTACGTTCTCCTCCCTGCTAAAATACAGAACTCACAAACATATTGTTTGTATTCAGCAAATTATAATAATATCAACATGAGTTACAAGTCTGGCTTTTCATGTACTTTCTGTAACCAGAACCAGGTAGCATTTTTCCTGCTTAGTTGAGGTATCCAGGGCCACTAACACGTAGCTGCTACTGCTGGATGTTCATGGCAAAGCTTGCTGGGAGACTTACCTCAGAAGATACCAAGTACAGAAGACAATGGGGATATCCAAAATTCTAGGTACCAGTTCCTCAATCTGACCACCCCTGACTCTGTCAACTGATCTATGTAGCATCTTCAAATGTTGTTTGCAGCAATGTCTACAATACATGGAAAAGATCCCAGATTCTCCTTAATCTTCACAGGTAACCACATGTACTGATGCCACTAATCCGTGGCTAAAAGTTTGATCTATGACATACAGCCATACTTGCGAGACTGGCTCAATTTCCTCAGATGTTGGTCTTGCACATGTTTTTTGCCAATGAGTATTTCTACAAATGTGTGACCCAAAATCAAATTAGGGAAACTGCCCCAGAATGAATTGTAGTGCATCGTCCAGGAACAACACAGTTATTAACTATGTGCTGTCTACATGGCATTTTGATAAATCAATATGAAACCCTCCAGCCTTTGGTTAGCTCTTACAATTTCAGCATTCCCTTTCTGACTAAACTTTGTACTCTTGGTCACCTCAGAGAGGCAAAAAGTCTTTACCCCTCAGTATGGAAGAATGGCAATGTAACTACCCCGTGTCTTTTCCAGCTTGGAAATTTCTACTATACTCAAGATTTATATACTGCTGTCAATTTCTTTTATCATCCTGACCAAATTCAAATTAAACAATTAAGACACTGCACTCCCATCTTATACTAGTCTTTTTTGGAACAGCAACATAGTTGTTTTCAACTGATGCTTTTCCAAGAAAACAAAATAAAATTTGTGCAGTTATCTCCCAATTTGTTTTGCATTCTCTTAACCTGACTGAAGATTAAAAAAGAGGTGGCAGACAATGATTTACTTTAAAGCAGATCCAAAAACAGACCAAAAGCAAGCAATGGAAGTTTGTGACTGACATTGCTTTCCCTCATTGGCCTTGCTAGGAAGCAGTAGCTACCAGTGATTCATTGCCGGATACAGTGTTGGTGCAAATGGCTTAACGGGACATTGTTCAAAACCAAGCTCTGATAACCGCAACTTAACATGAAGCACAGTCATCATAATAACATGAAAGAAGTCTCACTGACCAAAATGAAGGGGAACCAAGGGTGCGTAGCTTCCATTATTTGTTTCATGATCACACCTCTGAAGAAGCCTCGCTGAAGGTAAACTTTAGGGTAATGTTGTTCTCTTGCTGGCTAACAATTACTAAAAAAATGAAGCTTTCTCCAAGATTTCTCAAATGTTTCGACTATTAGCTTATAGTCCCCACATGCCAAAAGCACAGCACCTCAGGGTAAGTCACACTCAGCCATTCTTTTATCCCCTAATTGAAAAATCCCACACATATTAGCAAGTCCCAAAGCAAGAGAAAAAAAAAATCACCAGTTTTTATCCAATTATAATTTTAGCACAAAAGAGTAGAAACTTTATGTTCTCTCCCTTTTGCAACTAACAGAACAACAATGAGTTATGCCCCAATACATTCTCCAGGAAACAGGCAAGCAGTTTTAAAGTTTTCATGACTAATACCTATAAGTGACAAGGTGTTTAGGTATTAACAAAGCTGTCAATAAACTAGAAGCAAAATGTTTTAAATGTAATCCAAGAACTACATGTTATAGTCTCCTGAACATAAGGATTAAATAAAATCTGGTCATATACCAATTATTGTTCTGTCAACATTATGTTTTTGTACTTATGTTTTGACATGACGTTTTCATTACTCTACCAACGTTATGATTTTTAACTTTGAGCCACTGTAGACTGGGCCAAGTCTGAATGGGTACTTAGACTAGTATACTTACGAGTTAACGAACAGAAAAATATATAAAATTCATACTGACCAGAAGAGTCTCCTCTCTGAGTTAGTTTTCATTACAAATGGTAATAAAGAACTGTTGGTAGTTAACTGGTACGCATTAATTCTAACCATTAAGCATGAAAGCAGTCATCAATTAAAGAAGCTTCCTCTGAAACATTAGCCATGTTGTTTGGTTTGCTTTAAACATTCGTTTCCACAAGTCTGTAGTGTTTTGAGGGTGTGTGTGTGTAATGCAGACCAAACAAGACAGAAACCACCAGAAACAATCCAAACACAGTTCTTTAATAAGGTATGGTAACCAGGGAACAGCCATAGTGCTGATCAAGCCAGGTACTGAAGCATTACAAGAAAAAAACATTTATAGAGGAGTATGCAGTTTAATAAACTGTATCTCTGTATACTAGCAATTCTGCAAACAGTGTTAGGGATGCAGTGTTTAGTAATGATGCCTCAAAGTACTTGAGTTTCTGGAATTGTTGCAAGCTCTGGTGCTTCCTGTACTCTCGCCTCTGGGTCTATATGGATTTCCTCCAAAGAAACTGATATCTTCCACACCCATAACACATGGCAGTGAATTGGTCATTGTCTAAACTGTCTATAGGAGTGTGTGTTCTCAGATGGACTGGAATGTCATCCAGCACTCCTTCTCTGCCTTATGCCTGTCACCTGCCTTGGTAGCCTCCGATTTCCTAATGATCCTAGCTATGTTAGAAACCTGGGAGGAAACACCCAGATATGCTCAGAATTAGTTCAAAATGATGTAAAAATCACTGAACCTACAGACATTGCCAACATACTGGCTGACAGGTTCAGTGCAAATTTCTCCCCCCCTACCCCCCAAAAGGAGAGATATCTATACCAGAGGATTGTAGCCCCCCCAAACATCTCAAATGCTCAGGTGAGAACCGCTCTCTCCAAGGCAAAAAACACAGCATCCATGGGACCAGATGGTGTCCCCGGTTGTGTGCTCCACGAACTCAATGAGGAATTAAACCCGCAGTTAGGGCAGCTGTTTAATCTTAGCCTCACCTCAGGATACGTACCCAAAGAGTGGCGTACGGCAACTGTGGTCCCACTTCACAAGGGAGGTGCCTCCACCGACCCTGGAAATTACCGTCCCATCAGCTTGACAAGCTTGGTCTGCAAAGCCATGGAGAGGATCATAATGGAACTCATAAATAAAGACATAGGGGACTTGCAGACATTGGATCCAACCCAGTTTGGCTTTGTCAAGGGCAGATCATGCCTTTTAAACTTAGTTGACTTTTTCAAAACAGTCACCAAGGCCATTGATGAGGGCAAGGCAGTCCACACAATCTACCTTGACCTGGCAAAGGCTTTTGGCTAAGTGACAGAACCCACAGTGTCAGAGTTGCTGGCGCCATGTCAGACTCCAAGCCTGTCACAAGTGGTGTCCCACAGGGCTCAGTCCTGGGCCCACTCTTGTTCGGCATCTACTTTTCAGAAGTACAAGCAAACACAGGAGGATTATGGCTGACAAAGTTTGCAGATGACTGCAAACTGGGCACCATAGTTGAAAACCCATCTGACAAAGATATCCTTCAGAAGGGTCTCATGGAAGCAGATAACTGGTGCCAGAACCATGGCCTAAAGGTTACCCCTAGCTACCATATAGGTGGCAATCCACTAAGCACAGAAGAGGTTATCAGGGATCTGGGGACCCAGGTTGACAGTAACCTTTCATTTGACACTCACGTTGCCAAAGTAGTTAGAAAGACCTTCTACATTGCCCACCTGATCATGAAAGGATTCACATCTAGATCAAGGGAGGTCATCGTTCCCCTGTACTCATCACTCATCAGACCAATGATTGAGTACAATGCCCCATTCGGAATGTATCTGACCCGACACCTGCAGCAATTGGAAAGGCCCCAAAAGTTCATCACCAAAAGGATAAAGGGTCTCAAAAATATGTCTTATGCTGCCCGACTGAAGGAACTCCAGCTCTACTCAGTCGCTTACCGTCTGCTCAGAGGCGACCTGTGCCTGACATACAAGGCCATGTCCAACCCGGAATTAATGAACATGCTTCACCTCAAAAAATCTAACTCCATCAGAAATACAAGGGCAAGAGACTTAAACCTTAACACAGTTATTAATAGGACGTGCTGGAGGGACAGATTCATCACCCAGAGACTCCCTATGCTGTGGAACAAAATCCCGGTGCATGTGAGGCAGAGCACCTCGCTGGCTTTGTTCAAGAGAAATCTTGACCAATGGATGGGAGATCGCAGGTATACCCCAGGGATTACCTCAGTGTCGCTGCTCGACAGAGGCACAGCAAAATAATGGGCGTAGTATCCTTCGAACTAAAGGGGTGGCGAAAGCCACAAAAACTTCTGGGCTAGGCTTATAAATGCCCTCGGGCAGATAGCCTAGTATGAACCTATGAACCTATGTCCCTGAATCGGACAGCACAGGTATTACAAAATAAATGAGTGCATATTTATATTCATATTTAGAGCATCCACACAAGAACCTAACAATCCTGTAGTCCAGAGTTTGTACAGTCAACAGTCAATAATGGAAGGGTCATATTCCTAGAGGGAGAACGTAATCCTTTGTCAGGATTTGCACAGTTTAGAACCCCTGAACAGATGATGCCATATTTTGTAGAAAGACCAGAGATTCTGAAGTAGCTATTTTTAAAATTAAGCAGGAGTCAAGATATTTGCAAGTGGCCTCAGTTTCAGTTTTGTCTAGTGATGGTGAGATTACCTCCCTGCCATTGGAAACTTTGCTAAATCTTGCAAGAGCACCAAAATGCAGAAATTTTGTTTTATCTGCATTAAATGCACATCCTTTTTAATGCAAAACCACTGAAAGATGAGCACAAGGAAGGGCTGATGCAGAAATTATCCAGCATCAGACTGATCTGCACACATTTAAGACCTCAAGAAGGCAGGGGTGGGAGGCTGCCATAATGGTTAAGGTGCTTACCTTACAGACACAAGGTGCAGGGTTTGATTCTCACAGGGGGTAATTGGCTAGGCTTAAAATGGCCCACAAAGGCAGTAGGTCTAGTACTTATCTATGAACCTATGAATCTAAGTATTGAGGGGAAGTGACTCAAAGAACAAAGGAAAGAAAGCATCAAGAGGTGAGCTCTAGGGTCATAACTGCAAAGCAAGCATGCGGCCCCTATACCCTCATTCAGTAGTCGGTTAGGTATCATGGGACTCACTACACAGATGAAGCAGTGTGATCTAGCTTGACAAACTCGGTACAGATCATGTGGAATATAGTGTCAAATGCTTTATAGTGGTCAGCAAATCGCACATGGATTTCCACAGTCCAAAGCCTTGTGGATGACATTACTGGGAAGCAACGAGTACTGCCGCCTTTTCTGAAATGCAAAGTCCACAGAGTCTAGATATTTATTTCAACGTACTGTTGCCTTGGAGATGTAGCTGTATCACCTGGCAAACTGAGCTTTCCCTAACTTTCACTGGACTATACAGAAAGGATCACTTCAGCAGCAGAATGTCATCATCTCTATAGCTAACAAACAGCTGGGGAAGGCTATGTTTCCGTGCACTTTCAGGGTTGAAAGCTTCTCAACAGATGCTCTAAGCTTGGAACCCATACACACAAAATGCTAGAGACCCCAGCTAAGTCCTTACAGAAAGAAAATCATTAGGCTGCCAAAGAATGGACAGGATTCCATTTGAATTGCTAATAAAATGTTGAATAAACAATGTCCAGGTTCTTTTTTTTTTTTTCTTAGCAGAAATTTACGAAGCATTCTTTATCACTGAGTTTAGTACTCAATTATTTAAAGGAGTTATTTTGACAGTAAAAGGGAATTACTGTTTATATTGGGAGAAGGGAGTAATAAAATAGATAGTCAGATGGGTAGTTGTATACCTACTGACTTTGCAACCAAAAGACATCCTGATCTACATTTATTACCCAGTCTTTCTAAGACTCTCTTCTGCCATGAGCTACCTTATATGGACAGTTTGGTTTGGCCAATCAACCAATTTATTTGTAGAAGGAAACTGACGTGTCACAGACAGAGACCCACACAAACATTTGGGGGGGGGGTCATGAAGAGTCGCACAGTGATCAGAGATTAGGACCAAATTCTAGACCCTTGAGCTCTGTGGGAAAGCACTAACAACTGAGCCCTCATAATGCTCTTGGCTTAACAGATCACATACACAAGTAAGATCAGGAAATATGCGAGGTTTGCAAGCCCTGCTGTGCGTTTCTGAAAAGCTCAATCAGTGGGTCCATATACGTAATACAAGCAGCAAAGAAGAGATGAAGCACATTCCTGAATGTAGCAGGCAAAATCACCTTACTGTGGTGGGCAAACTCACATGGGCATAGCATTACAGATGCCTGCAAGTAGGTAGAGCTTTCACATGGAAGCAAAGGCAAATCCAACCGTAGGCAAGGAGCAAAAATCACACTACAAACATGGGTGACAGACACCTTGTGGCAGGGGGCTATACCACCTGACAGCAGAAGATTCACTCGCATGGAGGCAGCGTCATTTTCACCTGGAGGTGGGAGGGGCTGCACATAGAGTCCTCTACATAGATCAACTTCCTGTGAAATATTTCTGTTGATACAACCTGACTCCTCCCCCACTTTTAACATTCAGAACAATCACAGGGGACTGGAGAATTAAATGTGTGTATCACTTTGAACATCAACATAAGAGTTCAAATGATAAAATACACTAGCCATACAGCCCATGACTTCTGCTACTTTATGCCTTTGAAAGCAGGTCTGCACTGGCCAAGGTCGGCATTTTCACCTCAGAAAAGGTCTTCGATAGCTAATCAGGCATGACCTCTGTGTCAGAACATGCTATGCACTCTAAAGCACTTAAAACCCTGGGGTCCCCATGCATGCATTGTCCACAGCTCTATCAATGAATTGTAAAACACCTGCACGGTTTACAACAAAAACAGTATGCAAAATACATGGTACAATTCTCACCTGGTGGGCAGCGCTGGCAACATTTTTTAATTTCTGAGTTGTAATATTCTGTTTCTTTGTTTCTGCATTGACCGTTTTCTGCTGGGTATGGTAGACTCTCCTAATGGGGGAAAACAAGGAATCAGTCAACTCCAGATCTCACAGGTTTCACCACTGTGTCAGTTTTGATTTCTTCTAACAATAGAGGTTTCAACTTAAAAATAAAATAAATTTTTACATATACCAAATATATATATATATATATATATCTATGCACTTTTAAAGGGGGCCATAAAACCTCCAAATCTCATGCGTCACATTTTACATCTACATTTAAAGGAACCATCTCTAATTTAAGTAAATTTTAATCTGAAAATTATTTACAAACTGTACCAATACAAAACCTCTTTCAATCATGGCTGGAGTAAAAGCAGAACAGAAAAATCATTCATTTACTTAGCTATTAAATGAACTAATTAGTCTTAGGGAACATTTCAGACAGGACAGTTGCACAGGCAAGGTGTAAACCATACCAAATTCTAACAAATCATGTGGAAAACTTATGCAAGTGTACACAATGCTCATAACACAAGAGTGCAAAAAATGGGTGCACAACTACAAAGAACTGTGATAAAAGGTCAATAATTATAACCAGTTCGTGTGGCCAGGAAAAGGATTCCAATCAAGAGTGAAGCTCAGGAGGGAAAAACTACTTCAAGAACACAACAACCTGAAGTTATAATCAGAAACCCAATCATAATTCTTTGTAATATACAGAGACTTTTAGCAGCTCTAAAGTATTAGCACAGTACAGGAGCTAAACTGTTTAATGACTTTAAAAAGCTGTTCTACACCACCTACTGTCACACAAATGAGCAGAAGCTAAGTGCACCTGCAATCAACTAACACCTTTGCAGAAAAGTTAAGACACTTCTACATGTTGTACAGCAAAGTGTCTTAACAGCTTTCAAAGCTGTCAGAAAGTTGCCGATTGAACTATGTGATAGTTGACATCTGTTGCTACACAAAGCACACTAACATGACAGGTGACTAAGAATCTCAGTACAAGTCAAATGCAGCTATGCTTGTACTATAGCAAACACAGCAAGCTAGTTACACTGCAAATTCAGGTAAAAATACAACCTTTCTAAAATAAGAGACAGAATTGTAATCATTTTTATTAAATCATAATTGTAGCAGTGAATTGATACACACAGTTTAGTAGAAAAGGAAACAAACCACTGTAATATTTCTCATTATTTGCATGCAGTATACATTTTTAGCAATCCTTCATCCCCAAGGTACATAAATTGCTGAATTCCTGCCATCCCTTAAAAGTCACTCCTCCTCCCCTGTATTGTTCTCACAAATTCCATTTACGGGTAGTTTGCTCCCCTTCCTTTCATAAAATCATCCAGTTCTTTTATCTAACAGTACTTCAGTCACAGATGGTTTAGATTTTGGATTCCATTTTCTAGTAATTGTGTTTTAGGTAGCCAATAGCATTAAACATTATAAAGTCTTACTATCCCTAGGCAATTTTGATCCCCTGCCCCAGTTGAAGACTCATTTCCTTAGTTACAACTCCTCCAAAAGTACTCTGCAGTGAGTTTTTAAAATTTACCAACTCTTTATACTTCCCAAGTATCTCTCTTTCCCATCACACTTCCACCATTTACTGTCCACCAGGGGAAAAAAATCCTTTGATGTCTGCCTGGAATATAAAAATACTTGTGCAAACAAAAATTCTGAACCTTTTGGACTTGGTTGAATACTTCATAGAGTCATACAGATGTCCTCCTATTGTTCCTTTGTAAAATGTCTTTCTCGTCTTGCTTCCTAATCTTTTCCAACCCTCTGATTCTTCCTGCAATATTTAATATGGAAAATATCATTATGGAATTAATAATGAAGGACGAATGGTAACCTACAAACTCTCGACTCAAGCCAGTTTGGATTTTTCAAGGGCAGATCCTGCCTACTTAACCTGGCTGACTTATTCGAGAAAGTTAAGGAAGCAATGGTTGAGGGTAAATCATTACACACTGAATATCCAGACTTCGCAAAGCTGTTCAACACCATTGTACACTCGCGTATGGAAGATAGGGATGTAATCTTTGTGTGCTACACATGTGAACACCACCTAACAGTTAAGCATTTTCAAAGAGAAAATAAAAAGGTTGGACGTCAGGCTGAAATCAAGAACAGTTTATCGAATTTGTCAGAATATAAGGATTTAGGCATTAGAATTTGTAATAATTTTAAATTTAGATCCCCTCCAGAAAAATTAAAACCAAAATGTACAAAGTTGTAGCATTAATTTTTAAGAACTTTGTTTAAAGGAATACAGAATTATTTACTGCATGTGTTCGACCTATTACTGAATATGACTTTTTGCATATACAAAATGGGGTTTATTAATTTCAGAAGGAATAAAGAGGAAATTTACAAAGAGTATTTCTGGGTAGAAAAATCCATAATCAAGCTAGATTGGAGGTTTTAGTTTTTTTTTTTCCTGGGAGTTACAGGTTTATGCATAGGAAAGTTGTCTTTAGCTTATCGAGCATTAAGGAATGAGGAGCTCTGATTCTTACTTAACCCTAAGCTTATAAATTATATTCAAATTACTAGGGGGTTTAAATATTGGTTGAAAATTGGAAGACATAGAAATGTTGCTACAGAAAAGTCTCAACACATCCTATTGTATGTATGTATATAGAATAAAGTCCCTCTATTAATTACACAGTATGAATCACTATATCTACTTAACAAAAATCTTAATAAGTGGGTTGATATTAAGATTTACACATTTATATTGGAGTCTGCATTCTGATTTGCATTTCCAACACAGTTTTTTTTTTATTGAAAAAAATAATCCCCTTCTACAATATTAATCAATAAAGAAATTATTTTTTTTATATATTGAGATTTATAAAAGGAAAGAAGAAAGAGAAAAGGGGTTAAGTGCAGCAAAGAATATAAAAAAGTGGTCAGATGTAGACAGCAGAATGACAACGGAAAGATGGGTCCATAGGTCTACTGGGAGTGAAAATCTGACCTCAAGTGCTTACAATATGAGGCAAGAAAGATTTAAAGCTGTAGAATAAATGCTGTGCACTCCTAGAGGCTGCTTATGCTTCCATGGGAACCTGCATACCAGGACTTGCATCCTCTCCAAGTATTACGCTGCTTTCTGGTATCCCAGCTATAGAGGATACGGTCATGCTAGCTGTGATTAAGAGGAGGATGCCACAATCTCTTTCTGCATGGAAAGGGATGCAAGCAGTTACAATTTTATTTTTGATGACTGCCTCTTCTCCTGTAAGGTGATCATACTTTTACTTGGATCTAGTCATGAACATCAAAATCTTTAACCAGGGAAATGGACATGAACCAAGTCTTTAATTATACTAACAGACAACCACGGCTTGGTTGGCATTTTGTTCTCTAGTCTGTGAATTCCCAGAAGTTCATTTCTAGCTTAGCTAAACCTAGCAAATGTAATGTTTAATGTCTGTATATATGAGTATGTGATATGTTCTTGGGATACGCTGCCTTCTTAGCCTTTGTATCCATAAACCTTGCTGATTATTACAGGTTCATAGGCAAGTACTAGGCCAGCTGCCTTGGTCATTTTAGGCCTAGCCAATTTCTCGTTCTGCTTGAATTAACCTATCCCATTTGGTTAGAGAGTGGCCTTACCCATCATACGGTTAATAATTATATATTATGCCTAATGAGAATAACTCATCATATCACAGACAACATAAAGGTACAAATGCATGGAATAAAGCATTTAGGCACTCTGTCCATTAGTAGTACAGGGGCAGTTCAGGCATACATTTTCTGCTTCTCATCCACAGACACATGTTGTGCTTGAATATAGAATAAGCTTTGTTTTATGTGGATGGATATGTCTACTTTGGAAGATAATTAATTTTTAATGAAGAAAAACTATAAAAACAGTGAAATAAGAAAGACCAACAGCACAGAAGGCACCATGATTATGCTCTGAATCCAGGAAAATGACAGCTTTGTTAAACACCTTTCTGATGTTATAAAAAGGCGCGCTTAAAGTTAAGCACTTATCATTGTTAACCTCTCTTTTTACATAAGACCATAACAGCAGGCAGAACAGCAAGCATAAGCAAAAACAGCTTTAAAAGCTATTCTACACTTCACATGGTCACACAAAACTGAGCACAGTGAAATGTCTAACAGCTTTTAAAGTCACACACTCTTGGCTTCTGGACGCAGTCTGTGTGGGGCAGTAAAGTTCTTTATGGCTTTAAAAGCTGTAAAACACTTCACCGCTACACCTTTTCCCCTGTATTTCTTGTCACTGAAGCTCCTCATGCACAATCAACTGTCAATATGTTACAGCGGCAATCCGTAAGCTATCACTGTAATTGTCACTTAACCAACACAACTTTCTTTATTAACAATGACTTGAAAGACAGCTTTAAGGCAAAGAGATGCCGAAGCTCTTCTACCTGCTCAGGCCTCAGAATGCAGCACACAAGAAACCATACTTGCCAGCACTGTCTACTGAGTTTTGCCAGGCAGCAGCTAACTCCTCCTTATGCTAGACCTCACTGAAAACAACTCTTTACTTATTTATTAACTGAGTAAAACATCATGGCACCCTTTTTTAGTCATGTCCTGGGTCAAGGACAGAGAGATATGCATGCGACAAACAAATAAAAATCATCAAAACGGCTTAAGGCTCTCTCATACATCAGTTCAGCGTACTAAATTTCAGTTAAAGTACTAAAATCGAGTAAAGAAGCAACAAATGGCATTACTTGCAGACTATTTAATCAAATTCAATGCCTGTAGATACTCAGAAATCTATAGACAACTTTGGGAATTAATGGTCTTAGCAACCACGTCATCTTTAGCAGATTAATAATAAGAGAAATATGAAAAAGCAAATGCATCAGGCAACCGGTTATTTGGAAACTTGAAGCTAGATGAAATGAAACAATTCTGACATGACAAGTTGCTCCAAAGAGAGGCCACTGACTGACACCCATTCTCTGAGTATTCTACTCATGACCCCTGATGGACACTAGGAAGGAGGGGAGAAACTGGTCTACAACAGGGGCAGGGACTTCTGAGGGATTATGCCATCCTGAAAAAAAGCTGACAGACTGGAGTAAAGTTCCACTGCATGCCCTGTTCACACTTGGGTAAATAAAGGCATGCACATGGGAGAAATTACAGGGTAAAGCAAAGCCCATCTGTCAGTTGCCAGGATGACAGCCTATACATGGCTATGTTCTTACTCACTATGTTTGGCAAGCATGGTGGAACAAAAGTGCTTCAAAGTAAAAGGAGTGATGCAGGGATTTAGAACACAGCGTATGTTAAAAAAGTTATGTACTTACCATAACGGTCCACCTGTGTTGTCCATTTTCATTCTTCAATGGATGGGTTCAGATCCGATCCATGGATCCCACTCGTCAGACTTGGTAGTTGCTGAAGCTCTTGGCAACCAATAACTCCCGAACTTCTCCATTACCCATAATGCACTGACCCTAAATTACCTCAGATCTTGTTTGCTGATTTTTACCATAAAGGAAGTATTTCCATGCATAAATAAGGAGATATAAAACTGCATGTAGTGAATACAGAAAAAAAATACCTGGATCTCAATATAAAGGGCAATGCTGTCCCTTTACAACTCATTCTTCCAGGAGTTTGTAAATAGAAAGGATGGAGGTTGGTAGGTGGGAATTTGAGGAAGAATGAAAATGGACCGCACAGATGGAACATTATGTACACAACTTTACCTGATGTTGTCAATTTTCATTCTATTCTCATCTAATGGGACAGAGTCCCCAGCTACCTAAAATTCCAGACAGACCCTAAAGGAGGATATTCCTGAGCACAGATGAACCAGATGATGCTCTACCTCTGTAGACCAGATCCTGCAATGAGTAACAAAGTACTGCTGCACATATGTCGTCCATGGACATTCTGGAAAAGAAAACTGATGGCGCTGCCACAGATCCAATTGAATGAGCTCATACCGGTTGTGGTAAGGTAATACACAATTTTTAAATGAGATACAATCAGTTAACCATCTGACTAAACTTACTTTCGCAAATGGTTTGCCCAATTTTAAGTCTGCAAAGGAACAAACAACTTTTCTGTTGCTCTTATGTTTTTTATTCTATCCAAGTAAAAACGTAATTGTCTACAAACATCCAACTGTAACAAGTATTCACCTTTGTTAGCAAAACTGGGGAAGAACACTGTCAAATTAATGGCTTGACTAATATTCGATTCTGACGCCAACTTGGGAAGGAAGGAGGCATTACTCTATCCTTGTGAAAAATCAAGTATGGAGGTTATGAAGACAATGCTCGACTTTCTGAAATTCATCTAGCAGATGCAACGGCTACTAGAAAAAAAAAGTTTTCCGAGTGAGACATTTATGGTCCCATTCAGCTACTGGTTCAAAGGGGGAATGTACAACTGCCTGCAGTACCAGACTAAAGGTCCCACAGGGGAGTAGGGTCCTTAAAGGGAGGTGTTACAGAGTGCCCTGCATGAAATCTCTACACAATTAAAAGAGGCTACTGAGGAACTCTCAAATCCAATGTGAAAATTTGATATCATTACCAACTGAACTTTAAATGGTTGAGGAACTAAAAAAAAGTCTGTATCTGAGCTCAAAAAGGTTCAGCATGATTTTGATGTGCTATGTTGGGATGGAGCATGCCCGTCGGGTGAGACAGGATATCTGGAGTCAGATCAATAATCCAAGGTTGATGAAGTAAGTGAGGCCTAAGGAAGGGAAAACAAATCTGTTGAAGCAACTATGGCGCAATGAGGATGACCTTGCTCTTCAACATGGCAATGAGGATGACCTCGCTCTTCAATGTGGCAGCTTTTTGCAGGAAGTTTTTAATTAATGGGATTGGTGAGTAAGCATAATGTAGACTGGGGGCCAAACATGAAATAAAGCATCCCTCGGAGACTCTGGAAAAATGTAGAACAAGATGCTGGTACAGGCACGCCACAGTAAAACACGGCTTGAACAGGAAAAAGTTTTATTGCAAGTCCAACAACACACAATTCCAAAACATTACACAAATCCAAGATGTTACAGTAAGACTGGAAATCAGTTAAGCGCTTACATCTGTATAATGTACAGACTTCATCAGAACTGAGATTCCATTTTTGTAAACCAAATCCCTTGGAGACTCCCCTGTGGGGGGGATTAGGGCAAAGTAGCTGCTGCATTTTTTTGTTTGGGGAGAAGCAAAATATTGCAGCAATGCTGGCCCAATCAACAAAAATATTTCAGTCACATTCTTGTTGACAGACCACTCATGAGTTAGAAGAATGCACCTGTTCAGTTTGTCTGCCATCACACTGAACTTCCCCAGAATGTGCATTGCTATAGGAAAGAAGTTGGATGAGATCGCCCATTGCCACACACTGAGCACTTCGACACAAGGGATAAGATCTGGTCCCTCCAAGTTTGATGACGTACAAAATTACTGTCCATCTGAATTGCAACTGTCCTTGAAGGGAGCGCATTCTGGAAGGCCTGCAATGCTAAAAGCACTGCTCTCATCTCTAGGACACTGACATGCAAGCTGGTCTCCTTCAGGGGACCGACTGCCTTGCATGGTTTTCCCCAGGAAATGCCCTCCACCCAAACTGTGAAGCATCTATGGTCACTACGGCTTTGAGTTGAGGGGGTATGAACAGAGAGCCTAGTAGAACCTGATCTGACTGAAACCACCACCTGAGATTTCTCTTGCATATCAGAGTGATTCATATCAGAGTTGACATGGGTTGGTAAAGAATCGACCACTGTGTTGCTAGCATCCACAGGAGAATCCTCATTTAAAATATGAATAAAGGTACTAGTGTTACTGCTGCAGATACTGATCCTAGAGCTTGAAGGACCAAGCGGGTTGAAGTCTTGGTACTGCAGATTATTTTCCTGACCTGTGATCTTAGTTTGAAATTTTGAGTTGGTTCTAGTTGAGACTTGTAGTTTATGGTTATCCTCATATGAGAACATGTCCCAAGAACCTGATCTCTTGCCCTTATTAACTGATGCCTGGTTGGGGCAGTAATGAGCCAGTCATCTAGATATGGAAACACCCGAAATCCTTGCAGTCTCAAGTGAACTGCTACTACTGCCATACATTTGAACACCCTAGGGGCTGTGGCGAGAAGAAAAGGCAGAACTCTGAATTGGTAATATCCGTCTCCCAGCCAGACGTGCAAGCACTTTCTGGATCATATGTTCATCTTTATGTTATAGTACGCATCCTGAAGGTCTATCGAGCACATCCAGTCTTCCTTGTCCAGAAAAGGGAAAATGGACTTAACCGTGACCATCCAAAAATTGGTTTGTCAAACTGACTTGTTCAAGCTGCTGAGATCCAAAGTTGGTCTCCAGTCCCCTGTTTTCTTTGGCTCTAAAAAGAACCCAGAGTACATTCCAGATTCTATTTTATCTGGCAGGACCTCTTAGATAACTCTTTATAGCACCTTTCGTATTTGAAATGCTGCTGCTTCTCTCTGAATGGGTGGAACATCAGGGATTTTTCTTGAGATGGAAGGAAAAAGGATATTATATAATCTCTGGAAATAATCCTCTCCCCCTATGTCTAGCCAGGCTCTCTAGTGCAGGGATAAATTGACCCACGATTGCCTCCAGAGGTGGGTAATCTGGCCTCCTTTCAGAAGTGCTGGTGGGGTCCATCAAAAAAGGAATCTCTGGTTTTCCGGGCCACCTCTGCCTCAGGGTGGCATCAACAGTTGGCATTCCCCCTTCAGCCTCTGGAGGGGAAAGTTCCACTATGTGTGCCCTGGGAAAGGACCATGGGATTTCCTGAACCACATCATTTGACCACCTTGTTGATTCCTAGAGAACTATTTTTGAGGGGTCAAAAACATATGCCCATGGCAGACATGGTTTTTCGATCCTTCTCACACCTGGATAATGTGTTCTGCACTTTGGGGCCAAACGAGGATGTACTGTCAAAAGAAGCACTGATGAACGAAGGCTTGAAGGGCTATGCAAAATCATATAAGCGCATCTAGGCATGTCTCCTGACAGACCTTTGGTTACATGTGAAATAAGCCCCATAGATGAATTTGAAATAGATTGGAGGGTAGCCAACTGAGAAGTCACGGATTGACTGGACCTCTGCAGAAACAGATCCCGAGATGATATTTGAGAGTTCCTTAATCAATTCCCTCTGTAACCTTGCAAAATGTACCAAATAATTCAGTGACCTTAAGACAAAGGTCACTGAAGCATAGACACTTTCCAAACCAGTCCATTGACCTAGACTCCTTGTTAGGGGGATGTTCAGTGGAACTCTCTTTGGCAAGATCCTTTTTGGTGGCCACCACCACAACCATGGCATCAACAGGTACCCCTTTTCCCCAAAACTGCTTATCCGAAGGTGGTGCCATAATCTTGCCTGGTCTCCTGGGTATGGGTTCAACTGTATCAGGTTCTATTCATGCCTACTGAGAGACCAATTCCATAAGCTCATCAGTGGGCAGAGAAACCCAGGAGGTAGACAGGCCAGTACTGAAAGCCTCCAGGAATAACAACTCTTAGGATGAACGGTTAATGGGCATCCAACCACCTCTCTGTTTTAGGATTTAAAGGATGTCTCCAAATGAGACATCTTCAGGAGGTGATAGTGGGTACCCTTCACTTTCATCAAAGTCCGTATCCTCCATGAAGGACTTCTGGAGAATCCAAGTGGTTCCTCTTGCACTTCTTCCTAGGGACCTCTTCAGTGGGATGTTCTGGGGAGGTATCAGAAGAAACAGAAATACCCTGCTAGGACACCTGTAGTCTCGGACTGGCTGTCCCTGTGGTAAAGAGTGATGAGGCTCCAAGTGCAGAGACATCAGGGTAGAAAGATGAAGATCCGAGGGAACTGGATCTGTCTTGTCTGCTGGGGCAGAAAGCACCCTCTTTACAACCTCAAATGCTGATTGTCCTGGTACCTGGGGTGGGAAGTTTGTATAATGGTTAAAGTGTTTACCTTACAGACAGTGCAGGGTTTGAGTCTTACATGAGGTAATTCACAATTGGCTAGGCTTACAATGGTCCACATGGGAAGTTAGCCTACTACTAATCTATGAATCTAAGAGCCTATGAGAGAGAAGACCTCTGCTGAAAAAAAGACAAGCTTCTGGACCAGAGCCCTCCCCCACCCTGAAAGCAATCTCCCAGAGGAGGAAGCTAAAGCCAAACTATCCAATGCCAAAGCCCCATGGTGCAGAAATGGCTCTGACAACTTCAGTGTTGACTGCAACACCTGGGAGCAGACAGGAAAGCTACAGTTCACAGCCCTCCGGATCTGAATAAACAGGAGCACTCAGAGTAAATTTTGGATCTGAAGATATTCTGGTCTTCGATCTTCAAACAGAAAAAGCTGGTCAGCTCAGATCCAAGGACTCGGAGTCAAAGGAATCAGAGGAGGAAGTGGGGGTGTAATCAAAGGACAGACCTCCTGACACAAAAGTGTAGGAGCTGATAAGACACCAGGTCTGACTCTGTGTTGAGAGAACCTTTCACACCACCCTCTCTATTGTCTTCCTCCATCCAAACTTCTGGAAGAATGAGTCGAAAGTTGGGAAGGGGACCTGGATCAGTGATGCTCCAAAAATGGTGAGGGCACTCAAAGGCACTGGATCAATGGACTGTGAATATCTTGTCCCGAGTAGCAAAATACGGCTGAATGTAGTCAGAGCTTGTAACTTTTTTCCGCTGGATCTAAAGAAGTCAGGTCCATCAATTTTTTTTCTTTTTCTTTGGATCCGAGGGTGAGGTCAGATCTGGCTTGGATCTTTTCCTAGACCGTTCCAAGACATGGCTGGATGATGTGGATAGTCTGGAAGAAAAAAGGCTTCAAATCTACTTTTGGTGGATTCAGCCCCACATACTACCTCTCTGAAAGCAGAAGGGAGCAAACCTTTCAATATAAATTTGTTCTTAAGTCTCAACCAAGGCCCTTGGATTAAAGCCATGACATACTGAGCAACCCTCCTGTAAATGCAAATACCCAAGGCAGTAAACCCACAAAGTGTGGGCATCAGACATCGGAACCTTGTACCCACATTTAATGCACATTTTAAAACAGCAGGGCCTTTTTCTGATATTATACTACCAAAATATAAAGACAAAACTGTTTATATACAATGAAAGAAAGAAAAACTGCCAATAATGGTAATAAAAACACAACACTAAAATGTAGAAAGGAAAAACTTACTAATGATAGTGAGAGAGGGAATACAAAAACTATACGACAGATAAAGAAGGGAAAAATACCAACTATGGTAACAGAAGATTTAGTCTTTTAAGGGTAAGGGGAAACATATACAGAATTATAAATATATGGAAATATTAGAGGACATAATAGTGATAACAATTACTTATCTAAAGCTTGAGAGCGAGGGCGACCATGTCTTTCACACAAAGTGGCAAATGAGACCTGGTGCAATTTAGGATTGGTGCATTACGGGTAAGGGAGAAGCTCAGAGTTTTTGGTTGCCATGAGCTTTTGCAACAGACAAAGTCATCTGAACCCATCAGTTGAAGTTAGAATGAAAACTGACAACATCAGATCAAATCTCACAGTGGTTCAACTGAATGGCTGTTTATGTTGGTCACTCTGTGTGGGGAGATGAAAACTAGTCATGTTATCAAATAAATGCTGTTAAGTTACAATTGGCAGGATTGTAGTATTAAAAGTTGCGAGAGCATTATGATTGCTGGAGATTTGAAAAAAGAACATGGAAAAGTTGACTTTGGAAGTAGTAATGGAAGGTGGGGCTGATTTTATAGTTGTAGAACAATCTAGAAATAAAAATGATAAAGGTGGCTAAGAGGCATCTATAAAATGACACGAGTATGTTAGAAATGACAATGTACGACTTAAGGCAATTTACCAAGGCTGTCAATTCAATACACAAATCAAGTGGAAACTTACTAAACTGATAACTGCAAAGTACTGAAGGGGTAACGTGAAGGTATGCTGTCGTGAAAATAAAAAGTTGGTGAAGTTTGAAGGAAGGCAGTTGTAAGACATGGCCACAAATAAACACTGGATAACAATTAGTTTTACTGGAAGACAAGGCAATAAGCAGAAATTTAAAAACAGGATGGCATTCCAAATTGTAATGAGGATGCAGATGGTTTTGATTTTGTTCAAGTTATGATACCTCCAGATGGAACTTACTGAGAAGTTCTGCTGTAAAGTGAAGGCTTTTAAGTTGCATTTACTAGACTCTAAATGGAAATATGGTAAACCTAGGACAATTCTGGTTCAGCTTCTTTTCTCTTACAAAAATAAATGAGTACTGTGGCAACTGGGAGAAAGATGCACACTGAAACATTGATCTGTTTTCCCCCCCACAGGACATTTTTTCTGACATCACATCAGAGATCTCCATTTACTGAAGTGATTAAAGTAATTGGCCAATGTTTCTACATACATAATAGCATATGACAAGTGCCACAATGCATTTTCCTGCTTGCCCTTCCTTATTTTCCGGACAGTTTTTTAATAAAAAGTTTCATAACCTTTTTATTAAACCACAGCCCCAAAACATTCAGCTTCTCCAACTGTGTCATGTAATAATGACATGTATGGTACGTCCACAGATTTTAACAAGGTACCCTTGAGCATGTGTAGTGGTGCACCTGTGGAAGAAATGGATGCTTTATGCAAATGTCACAGAGGTTAAACTTTCCAATTTTTCCTCAGTGATGTCAATGCAAGGAAACCACATATTTTAAAATAATTTTTATACATTAAAGGAGATGACAAAATTGTTTTGAGATGGGGAAAAGAACAGTTCGACAGTTTGCTGTGAAGCTACGGTAAGTTTTGGAATATCAGAAAATTTGATTCCCAGTTAGACAGAGCATTTTCTGTGTGTCGACATGCGTGAATGGGCATTCCTTCGTTGAAGGTTGTGTGTTAGGCCCAGCAAGCCAGCACATAAAAATCTACTGCCAATCATTAGCGGACCGGAGTTCCGCTGTGGCAACCCCTAACCGGGAAAAGCCGAAAGACACAAACAAACATTTTAGACAACAGAAGATTAAAAATAAATTCAAATTTCCAGCGTTTCAAAAAGTTTTTTTTTTAAACCACAACTGCTCACTAATGTGAAGTTAATATTCGACAGAAATACACAGCTATCACCACATCAAATTATGCAACATATGGATATTGAAATCTAAAAGTCCCATTAAGACTGGAGAAGTTCTGCATTCAGCGAACTGATCAAAGTTCACTCAAGAAAAGATTACTGTTTATGTATTTTGTGGCTATGATAATGAAAGATAAGTGCTGCTACCATCTGAAGGTTGTAATTCCCAATGAGAAAAGTATCAAAACCAAAACTGGACACAACCACCACGATATTATAAAACCAGTGTTTAATATCGAAGTAAAACAAAATAAGCGCTTTCACATGCTACACAGGCATACTTCTTCAGATTTCACAAACACATTTTCAAACAGTTCTCAAGTACTAACTGCACAGCCAGATAATTGAATAATAGATTCAATAATTAATTGATTAAACAAACAGTATTTTTAAGGCAACCAGCTCCTAGCTGAGAGTCAGATAAAAAGTAAATCACATATAATGAAATATGTGCATGTATTCTGAATACAAAAGATACAATATAATAAAGTAATAAATAACTGAATAAAAATTGGTTTGAAATAATGATGATTTAAACAAAGCACACTTTACAACATCATACTACACTAACTGATATAAAAAAGTATATAAAAGTATATAAAATATATCCAGACACTATTTACTAAAATACATGCACTGACGTACATCTAAACCCAGGGCATAAATTATTTAGGTCCTTAGGCATATCCAGCGCTTATAATTCATTACCTCTTAGAACCTTAGTGGATGGAATATTAATAATATGAATATAATATACAATATAAAAATATGTATATATATATTTGAATCCAAAAATACATCTAAATGCGTGCATCCAGTATTGGTTTAATGCTAATAGACTGGTTGAGCCCTGGTTCTACATGTGCTCTCATTCTAAAGATCCATTCAAGCTCAACAGATTCCAAGTGGTTTAGATTACTACCCCCTCATTTATTCTGCAGTATCATCTGTAACACCCTGAACCTAAAAGTATGACCTACATGTAAACTAACATGTCTGGCCAGAGCGTTGTGTGTGTTCATTTTCCTGATATCATATGCATGATTGTATATTCTGTCTTTTAACCTCCTCGCTGTCATGCCCACATAAAACCCTGTACATTTTGTACATGTAGCTAAATAAATTAGGTTATTACTATCGCAGGTAGCATAAAACTTAGGTTTAAATTCAAACTTCATGGTAGGGTGGACAAAACATTGTTCAAATGTTATATATCTACACATGTTGCATTTCATACAACTAAAAGTACCCATTTTATTTATATTTAATCTATTGATTCTATCTTTTCTGTGTTCCTTGCATAATAGCCTCTTTAAATTCTTACTATTTCTAGAGTTGAAACTTGGTTTATGTCCCAATATATTCAACGTTTTAGCATCTATGGTGAGTACACTCCTATGTTTGCTTATGTCCACCACTTTCCTGTTGTCATTAGTGTATCTCGTACTAAATGGGGTTATAATATCATAACTCCCTCGATCTATTATTCGCATGATTCCTGGTAATTTTAGTATTCTTATTTATATTATCCATAATGGAGCATCTAACTTTATCATAGAATCACTATACCCCCTGTCTAAAAACAGGGTGTGTAAATCATCAAGCTGCCTCTGTAGGTCAGGATTCTCTTTACATAACCTATATATTCTGACAAACTGTCCTTTTACCACATTAGGAAAGACATGTCTAGGGTGCATGCTACTATAACATAAAAGTGTATTCTTCCAGCAAGGTTTTCTGTATAGACTCGTGGAGAGACCACCATCCATCATCCTGGTTATTTTAACATCCAGGAAACATACTTCTCTTACAGAAATTTCTGAGGTAAATCTCAAAAAATCAGTAGTCGACTCCATTTGTGGCTAATTAACAGTGGCCAGGCAATTTTTACTGAAATAACTGGCTTGATAATTGTGTTTCCGAAATGACAGCCGCACCGTATTAGGACATAATGAGAGATGTGCCATAGCCTTCACAGCTGAGAACCAAAAGAGCAAAAAAAAAAAACAAAAGAAAAAAAAAAGAAAATTATAGTTGACAAAAGCAAGTACTTAAATACTTACGAAAACTGCCTGACAGGATCAACCGCCGCCTACTCTAAATGGCTGATCACATACCCAGTGGTTTGCACCAATGACAGCCCCACCCCCCCTGCACCCCACCCTTCTTACACTGTGTGGTAAAAAGGATGGTTTCATGTGGAGTTACTCCTGAGCTACTAGCTACAATAAGATCAGTACCAAAAAAGGTGTTCTTATTCCCCATAGGGTTACAAGCTGTCCTTCTTTGTGAGAGACTTTGGGCAGTTGTGTCCTGCAAAAAATAAATAAATAAAAATTGGCAAATGTCCTGCGATTTTACGACAAAAAATATTTTCTAAGTTTTCTTTAACTGTTGCAAAAAACAGTTATTTTATATCTGAAACACCTGCGTTATGAAATGGCATAAGCAACACAAATGACATAAGAATGCACTTTTATTTGTGCAAAAAAGTGAAGTTCTGTACTTTGCACTGGCCGTAGGTATTTTTTTCCTGCACAATCTCATGTTTCTACAAAAAACTGTCCCACTTTGGACATTTGTAAAGGTGGCAACCCTAATCCCCCACTGCCGCTATGAATTAGCTTTGAATTCAGAAGCATTCAGTGTTAATTAGCTTTGAGAGGGATTTAACTAATTTCATAATAAAAGTTTCTCTGTGTGTTTTACACTTGGACTGCATGGACTGTGGTGTTGTAAGCTGTAGATACTGCTACAAGCAGAAGTAATTATAAACAAAATTGTTTTTCATTAAAACAGCTAAGTACATTTATTTCAAAAGGGCTTTGGAAATTTACTGGAAAAAATTTGTCCTCATAACCCCTTTTCCACACCATGTTTTCTACATTAAAATCAAAGTATTGTATCAACTGTCACCAACTCTTTCAATTTAATGCCACTCTCCTTCATTCAACAGTCATGCCCGACTGTTGCAGGTCTTCTCACATAATCTAGCTATTTCTTTGCTGGACTCCCTCAGCTCAATACAACACCTTAGAATTAAAAATAAATTTATTTTTTCACTCTATCTTTGTTTTCTGAGCTGTTTTATCACCTCAAAATCACTCACATATGGGATGAGTGTTGGTCACTGTCTTCTGTAACAAGACTGCTATTTTTTCTGGAATCCCCCTCGTTTATGTTGATCTCAGAGGCCGTTTACACTATACTAAGGAGTTCTACAGCTGTAACCAAAAACAGAGCTAAAATGCAGACATTTGTTCAAAGCAGCCTTTTGTAGTCCAACACGAAATGACAGTCCCCTCCGCCCACACTACTTATGCGATGACAAAACTGTCACAGCACTTAGAGGTCCTTGCAGTTCATGTGCGACAGCAGCTAGAGGAAAGGAATGGATTTGAGAATAATTTATATTCCTTGGTGCTTGCAGTGGAAAGATTTTTATTCAGTTATTTACTTAACTGAAAGTTGCACAAAATGCTTTACTTTCATCTGATTCATAACTAATGTCATGTCCCCCCCCTTACTACGTAGATCAAAATAAGACCAACTTTTTTTTTTTTTATCTTTTCTTGTTATTTTACACAGCAAGTACAGGAAAAAATCACTCTTCTAAAAAATGGATTCCTTAAATAATGACACAATAAAATTAAGGAACTGGAAAATAATTCTATTCCCCAGTCCCTGCAGCGGGAAGATTTTTTTTTTTTTTTTGAGGGGGGGGGGCTGAATAATGTAGGAAATTCTTTACGAGTTGCATTTGTTTTATAACTAATGTTATGTTCTTTGTATCCTTACTATGTTGTTTTGTAAGTTTACAGCCAAATATTACCAACTTTGTATTTTTTTTTTTTTGCAGCACAGACGTTCTCTGGCAACACGTTTTTCTCTTTTAATGTTAATCTGCTCATTCACCGATTTGTTAATGTACAAAACAATTACTCGTCAGCAAAAATTAATCCTGGATCATGATAAAATGCTACTAATGCTCTGGGCTCTGTAAGACTTGTATTTTATTTGACATCTGATAACTGGGAAGTCTGACTAGTATAATATCCTATTTTCAGCAGAGGCCTGGGGAGAAATGCTCCATGTTGACATAATATGGTTACAATTAAAGTTATTACAAAGACTAATACAGAAGAATGACATATTAACTAAGTAAAAATTCAGCTTCAGTGTGTACAATGTGAACGTATACATAGTGCTAATATTTAGACAGCGATAAGCTGAAAAATAACTCTGTCGAATAGATATAGTACTCACAAGTCGCAATTCACAGAGATGACATTAAACAGACGTGTATACACTCTTTGGAACAGAGATGAATGAATAAAATAACCTAGGCAAAAATATATTTGATCTTTATTTAACGTTGATTTTACCAATTCCTTCACTCTGAACATGGTCAAAGTATGCCCGAGGGACTAGTTCAGCCTGGGGTAGTGCAGGAGCAGAGCCAGGTTTTATTTTAGTAGTTTCTCTAGTAGTTTGAAGTTGGAGAGGTTAGATGTGCTAATTACACTGAACGTTTGCAGGAAAACTGCACTCCTCATGGTTACAACCAAACTATCTGCCTAGTAACCATCTCTTGTGAGATGATGTGCACAGCTATTTTAGGGATACTTACTGCTACTAACGAGGGCATTCTTCTTTCAACCCACTAATGCGTCTCTCTATCCCTTTCAAACTCCACAACCGGTGGACTATAAAACAGTTTGGTGACTGGTAAGAACACAGACAATGCCAATGAGACAAGCTTAAATGGCTGTCAAATAAAGACGCTCCATCCACAATGTTACACATACGCTTTTCCCCTTTTACAATGGAAAAACACACAGCACAAAATGAATGCCTGCTCAACATCTATTCTCTGCATCTGCCGCACAGACTTAGGAAGTATGGTATGTTAATGCACTTGATATTTTAAGAAGCACTGTAGTGTGGTTTTTCAAGCCCACTTTCTACAACTGTTTTATCCAGAGGTGCACAGGAAGTGCTGCATCACCTCGACTCCTGTCTTTCATACCCTTCATCCACATCTCGTCTGCTCTTTGTGTTGTACCTTTAGACTTCCCGTTCATTTCATGTGTCAGTTGTTTTCTTTACGTGGCAACACTGCTTACCTCATCTGCATACATAATGCATAAATGCCACAATCAAGGACCCTAAGACTAATAAACTGATTAACAAAACCAAAATGACTGTTTGGTTTCATTGTGTCAGTGTTTCACTCTCTCTTTGCTTGGTAGTTTAGCCATACTCTGCCTCCCCTGTACTCGTTGCTGGATAGCGTCTAGTGGATACACGGAACTGAACATTATAAGTGGCTTATTTAGTGTTTCAAAAGTACAGGATTTCAAACTAAAGTGAAAACAGAAACAGCAGGCCTGTTCCATGTGTATGAGCCTGCAGCCTCAGCCCCATTACTGCCACTGTTTACTTATTTACATGTTTTATCCGGAAACTCCAAATGAGAAATAAAACTCCTTTTCAATGGGTATCCAAAGAGGAAAGCTCCATGTTACATATACAAAGTTATTACAAAAATCTGCAAAAGATCTATTCAAGTAAAAGCATTTGTAACTAAGTGAGGGAGAGATCAAGATTTAAAACAAATTAATTTTATACCAAATTGATAGAAAGATAGTTGAGGTGGTTGCACTGTACAATACAATACTTTAAAGGATTTAATTTTACATGTAAAAGTTACCCAACTACAGATTGGGAACTGAAGTGTTAATAGCTGTATAGGTGCGCGCGCACACACAAACACACACACATATACACGCTCACTCACATGCTTCGATATATACATGTAAATGTGTGGGGTACAGATGTATTTCTTTTATATATATATATAATGTGCTTCAGATTTCCTTTTCCTAATTAATGTAATGAAAGGGGGCATAACACAAGTGCCAAAGTAAATTCAGCTGTATATCATGGTTACCATCAATGGGTACATTTCCTTTGTAGACTAGAAAGTGCACATGCACTCTATATGTGTACGACTGATTCAAAACTCACTGGAAGATGTCTCTTCCTACTGACATGTGCAGATATACATCCTCTAGAAGGATGTCACAAGAAAGCATAAAATGTATTTATTCATTTATTTCTCATTGTTTACAGAGAAAGTCCGACTGGGTAATACTCATTTTTAATGGAGGCCCGGGGAGAAAAGCTACATTTGTTTACACTGCGTTAAACTTAGCTCCTGTTAAACACAGAGTAGTTACATTTCTATTTACATTTATACACATACAGTAGTTACATTTATACAGTTAAAGATTTTACAGATATAGAAGCTACTAAAGAGAAAGCCTGTGTGCAACTTATTGGACTGTACAAGCAGCAGTTATGCATAAAAAGTGTTTTGTCATTTTAGTGAGAGGTTAACAGTATTCTTGTTTATGGAAAGTACTGTACAGTAAACAGTCAAACCTTGTGATGAGCATGTGCAAGAACAGGAATGGTCAAGATGTTTTTAAACAGTTGTTTAAAATGATTGAGTTTCTCAGAGAATTTTATTTGTGTGGGGATACTATTCCAGAGTTAAGACGTACTGGGAGTACAGTGAGTCTCCTACAACATTTGTTCTTCTTTCGGCTTTTCCCAGTTAGGGGCTGCCACAGCGGAACTCCGATCCGCTAATGATTGGCAGCAGATTTTTACAGTACCGAGGTGTCAGCTCGATGACCAACCTTCAACGAAGGCACGCCCATTCTACGTATGTCTTTCGAATGCCACTCGACCGCAGAGAGGAAATGCAGACTCCACACAGAAGGCACTTCAGCCGAGAATCAAACGGGAAAACCTCTTGCTGCGAGGCGACAATGCTACCACGGCACCACCGCAGCTAGTCGACTCATTTATGAGTAGTAAGAATTGGCTACTAAAACAGAGTTCCCTTGCTGGACAGTAGGGCAGTAATACGTTTTTCAGTACAGGACATTTTTCTGGATGATGGAGTAGTTAGCTGCTGTAGCAAGTAGTGAATATGTTAGGTAGTTGCGCAGTTCAAGCCAGTTTAATTGCTTTAAGGTATGACAATGGTGGGTTCTATGAGGGAGCCTGGTGGCAAATGTAGCAATTTTATTGTAGCAGGTGGCATGTTTCTTTGACTATCATTTAAGTTTCTTAGGACAGGAGGGGCATATGAGAGAGGTGGCAATAAGAAGGTGGTGTCTACAGTTTTTCTTGAAGTATCTGTAAGAAATCAATTGATCCTATAAAGGAAGCATAGTTTCTGGTGTGCAGTGCATACGAGAGAGCTGGCAATAAGAATGTTGTGGCTAGAGTTGTTCTTGAAGTATCTGTAAGGAATCCATTTATCCTATAAAGGAAGCATCATTTTTGGCGTGTAGATTTAATGGTGTGCAGTTTATGCTGGTCA
Source organism: Protopterus annectens (assembly GCF_019279795.1). NCBI lineage: Eukaryota > Metazoa > Chordata > Ceratodontiformes > Protopteridae > Protopterus > Protopterus annectens. The sequence continues at coordinate 7,446,614 of NC_056741.1, forward strand.
TATTTGAGACTGTCATCTATTATAATGCCTTGAAGTTTATTGTGAGTTACAGTTTCAATGATAGTATTTGCTGACTATGGTAAAAGACTGCTTTTGTGTGTGTTTTGGCAACTTTTTCAGGTAAAAAGCTTTAACTTGGTTTTCTTGTGGTTGAGATGGAAGTCTGATTCTTTCAGCCAGGTTTCTACAGAGGAGAAAGATTTTTGAACAACGTCTTTCAGCTTATTTACTGTTGAGGCTGCACATAAATACGGAGTCGTCTGCATACTTAACTAAACTACAACGGTAAGTGGACGTCTGGAGGTTATTAATAAATACATTAAACAGAACAGGACCCAATATAGGGCCCTGAGGGACACCTGCAGTAAACGGTTGAAAACATGAGTAGGTTTGTTGCCATTTAACTTCTTGCCTTCCAGACAGGTAACTAAGAAGCCACAACGAGGTGTGTTGTGAAAGTCCTACTGAGGAGAGTTGAGTGAGCCGTTGCTGGTGAGAGACAGTATCAAATGAACTGAAAAGTTTAACAACATGGTGGGCACAAGCAGATCACTGTTTCTACGCCAGTTTATTATAGCTGTAAAATCTAGCAGAGCAGCAGTGGTGCTATGCTGAGGCCTAAAGCCATGTTATGTTTCTGAGAACAGGCCTATTTGAGTTTAGGTACTGCGTCGGCTGTATATAGATATATTTTTCTAATTTTCTGGAGAGGAAGGGGGACAGAATCACTTCCTAAAAGACCTTCTTATCAGTGCACCTAGTTGATAGAGTTGCCACTTGTCTCATTTCCTGCAAAGCAGCTATGACTTGGCCAGTTCTGCCCTGTGTTTGTGTGTGTGTGTGTGTGTGTGTGTGTGTGTGTGTGTGTGTGTGTGTGTGTGTGTGTGTGTGGGGGGGCATGAAAATGGTAAATGTGTTGATACTTTAAGAAAAAAAAATTTTTGGACTCTTTTCTAAATGTTGCTGACATCTTTGATATACATTTAAGTCATTTTAATATATATAGTACAAGCAACAAACATTTAACGCTTTGCATTTCAATACCGTGATGCACTTATGTAAATGTGCCAGAAGAGGTGAAAACTGCCCTTGAACCATTGAGTGACCCAATTGCTTGACGCTGCTATGAAAGGCAAGGCTACATTATAAGCAGCAGTGATTGCTTTAAGTTCTTTGCCTCTCTGCAATAAAGACAGTGAAAAACAGTTTAATGCCAATCTGTCTTTTACAGCAGCTACTGAGCTCCTGACATCAGCAGGACTATTCCTATATAAAATTGTCAGCAATACCCAACAGGGTAAACTAGAGTAGGCAGGCTTTCCCTTTCTTTGATTCCAAGTCAAGGAAATGAAAGTTTCATAAAGTACAGTCCAGGTTCTAGTAGTTATAGAATACTGGAACCATATTGTAGGAAGAAAACCAACCTAATGGAAATGCTACACATTCATAAATCAAAACTCAGGATAGTCACTCGCTCCAGGGATCTTTACTTAGCCTCTGGCATGAACAGGTCATGCTGGAGGGATAGATATACCTCCCAGAGACTGCCACTTCCCTGGAACAAGCTTCCAGTATACATGAGACAGAGCCCCTCCCTGACCCTATTCAAACACAACCTAGATCAATGGATGGGTGATCACAAATTTACTCCTGGGGTGGTGCTAGTGTCCCTCCTGGACAGAGGAAGTCAATATTAACTATCACAGACCCTTACCTTTGCAAACTTCAGTCACCTAAACCACCAACAATTGGGGCAACTTGGGATAAATATGGCTAGGCTTATAAGGGCTCTACGGCCGTTAGCCTAGTAACCTCCTATGAAACTAAGAGTTTCCTTTAACATCTTCACCAGATTGTTCTCTGCTTTCCTGCACATGTGCCTGAACCACCATAATGTGTTCTTTGACCTTCTTGGCAATTAGAGCTATTTCAGCTTCTGCTCTGATGCCCTCATTTTGTTTGTCCACCTGTCTCAGGCACTTCATCTCCATCACCTCTAGCTTTAACTGCTCTGCCTTTACTGCCCAGGTTTCTGTACCATTCAGTAGTACTGGCCACACCACTGTTTTATATACCTTAATTTTTGCCTTCTTTGGCATTCTTCTGCCACACACTATCTATGATCATCTGTGCCAGTTGGCAGCAGCCCCTCTGATTCTAGTTTCACCTCCTCACTTAGTCTTCCTTTCTCGTCAACCACCACTCCCAAAAATCCGAAGCTGCTAACATGTTCCACTACTTTCCCTGCAATCTTAATTCTCAGCTGTTTCTTTCAATTTCCCCCATTTGCTGGCATTACAATTTATCCGTACTCAGTTTCATACAGTGCGTCTTCAGTTTTGCAATCCACTCCCCTAGCATTTGCTGAAGATCTTGTTCAAAGTCTGCTTGTAATACCACATTGATTGCATACAGAAACTTTGTTGATCTGTTCCAGCCAACCAGTAACCTGTTCGCTAGTGTACTCCATCACCACTACTGACACTGACAATAGGGGGCTCACAGCTAAAACCAGATGCACACCCACTCCCACTAGAAACTGCTCAGAGTCCAAAACACTATATGTACTTGTGTTACTGGTCTTTGTACATAGCCTGCACTAATTCTACCAATATTTCTGGGCCTTTGAACCATTGCAGGACTGCCCAAATCAGCTTTCTTAGAACCTTGTCACATGATATCTACAAGTCTAGAAATTACCTTTTGAACTCTCTTCTCAACTATTGCAGGACTGCCCAAATCAGCTTTCTTAGAACCTTGTCACATGATATCTACACATCTAGGAATGACCTTTTGAACTCTCTTCTCAACTATCAGTCTTAGTGCAAACATCAGGTCAGTTGTGCTGCATCCTGATCTGAATCCAAACTACTTACCTCCCATCTTAACTTTCTACTAATCTGCATATTTGTTTATCAGTCACCAATACTTTCATGCAGTGTGACAGGAGTTTGATACTTCTATACTGCCCACAGTTGTGAATGTCTCCTTTGTTCTTGTACAAAGGCACTAGTATGCTTGTTCTCCAGTCTTCTGGGATGCATCCATTTCTCCACACTGCTAAGATTACCCACTGGAGCCATTTCTCCCCTTACTCACCCAAGATGTTGATCATAATGTCAGTGACCTCATTTCAGCCTGCTGCTATCTCAAGTGCTGTTCTCATTTCTAAGGTGGGCTCTTCTTTTTTCATTGTGGGTGGTGTCTGGGGCAGTACAGTTTCTGTGGGCTTATCCTCATTCAGAAGCTGCTGGAAGTACTCCTTCCATCAGTCTTTGATGTCCTATGGACTTGTCAGCACATTGTTGCCGGGATCTCTTATGAAGAGTGTCTGATGAGTATTCTTCATCATCTTTCTGTCTGTCTTGCAACCTGATCGTTGTGCAATCTAGAGTCACAGGCAAAATTTTTGGACCATCAGTTAAAGGATTTTATTAGTCAAAAATTACAATTTTTTTAAGTAAAATTAATACTGTTGCATATAAGGATTGGTTTTGTTACTATTGATATGAACAATTAATATTCTGTTATACCCCACAACATGAAGCTGAGATGGTTTGAGGAAGTCTTGTTTGATATTAAGAGGATGGAGAGAGATAATGTTAACATGGTTACAAGCCTTATGGAGACTGTTCTAACAACTTCCTATTTTCTGAAGGGCTATTGTTTAAACAAGTGACTGGTGTAGCAAGGAGGCCTGTGCCCCCAGTTTCACAACCCTGCTGATGGCAAAATGGGAGTATAAATTTGTGCTAAACAGTATTTACAGTGGTTGTTGGTTTTGTATCAGTTGTCTAGATGACATTTTATTTTATGGGTGGATACGGAATACCGCTTAAAATAATTCAGTGAGTATTTAAATAGTTCCACTGATTTTCTTTTTTTAATTTTCATTTGTTTATGATGCTGAATGTATTTCTTTTTTAGATGTAAAACTGTGTAAGAATAAGGCTCACAGATGTTTTGGTTCCAATTTAAAGGTTCATAGGTTGGTACTAGGATATCAGCCCTAGGGCCTATACAAGCCTAGCCATAACAATTCCCTGGCTATTTCTTCCCACATTATTTACTTTCCTGGACCCGTGTCTAGCAGGGCGACTGACATGATCCCTGGGGAGAATTTCCTTTCTCCCATCCAGTCGTCAAGGTTCCTCTTGAAGAGGTCCAAAGAGGCACTCTGCTTGACATAGGAACACAACATTTTCGAACCCATACCTTCACTTCACCAGTTGGCATCCTAAGCATCAAAAGAGGGCAGTAGTCAAGGGGCAGCTGGTGAGGTTAGCGAGGATGATCACTAAAGAGGGTGGTAGGGGCAGCTGGTGAGGTTAGCGATGATGATTATGGAAGATGAAGTCGTTGTTAGGGAATGTGACATCTTGTTAGGTATGTTTTAGTAAACGTGGTTACCCTTACAACTATCTTACTGAAATTAAAAATGAGGTACTTCTAAAGCATTTTAATGGTGTCTATACCCCTTACTGAAGTTACCAGATCTAGTTGAGAAAATGTGAACAAAGGGGACACAGATAATATTTTACCTGCTATGCCTAGGAATCCTGGGGAGAAATGGTAGACAGTATGCCATGACTTTTACTACTGGTTTTTCTACAGATAGTGGGAACATTTTCAACCATATGAAGAACAACTGGTGTATTTTCTCCTTCAATTATAAAATCATGAAAGGTTTTAGGAATGGGCCTTTAGTTGTATATAAGAAGGATAGATCCTTTAAAGCACTTTTGGTGAAAAAAAGACGAGAACATGTATATATAAAAAAAAAAAATGGGATGGCCAAGTGTGGTGGTTGTTCTTATTATAAACATATCTTAGTAGGTGAAAGTGTGTTTTTTAGAGGTATTAAATACAGCAACAGCTATTTACCTATGACTCAACCCAAGCTGTTCATATGGCTAGCTGCCAGCGTTGTCCAGCTTTTTTTGTCGGGAAAACCTCTAGGAAGTTTAAAGAATATATGAACTACTCAAAAATAAAAAACGCAAAAATACCAATGCACTTTTAGGCATATTTTAGACCACTCCTTACATGTTTTTAAATTTACAGTGTTAGATCAGATTAAGAAAGATATGATCTTAGTAGTTGATAAACATCTACTTAAACCTGAATTGATATGGCAGTTAAAATTAAATGCTTTGGAAAAGTCTGGATTGAATGAAGCTTGTTCAATTTCATCAGTGTTAAAATTAAAACCATTGGAGGTATAACATTTTTCATCTAGTATGCAGTTCTGCACATATATAGTTATATTCATATTTATACATTTTTAATATTGATTTGAATGCTATTTTTAAGCAATGTTTAAGAGTGCTATTGCCATCTGATATCTGGCTTTTGTATGCCATTGGTCAATTTTTGTATCATATGACATGAAATCATTGTATTTATGCTAGGTATTTTATGACATCCAACAGTTCTGAAGAAGTCCCTTCATGGAAAGAAAGCGCTCAGCAACTGTGCATATCTGTTATTAAAGTTTCAGCTACATTTCCTCATTCTGGCACACTTCATTTTTGAATATTAGCAGCAGAGCTGTTTGGCTCCAGGGGGTCAGTGTTTTTTACCATCCTCTTAGGTGTTTTATCTAGCTCATTTGTGTCTAAGCAAACGGATGCTGGCCAGCCAGTTGCTTACTGACCCAGGATTGCTGGGCTTAATGGTGGGCACATAATGGCCAAAAGGATCAGATACCTCCCATCAGCAGGAGTCCCGGTGTAGGTAGAAGCAGGCTGGGTCTTTAACCCACTTGTGATGTAAAATATTGCCAGCTATGCGATGAGAAGCAAAGCAGTGGATGTGTAACATATGCCAGCACAGCTAGCTGGAGTTTTGTACAAGATTATGTCATTTTTATAAGAAAACTGGTTTATACATATGCTTCTGTTGAAATATTTATTTGTAAAGCTGCTTGTATTAAAAATGTACCAACAGAGTGTCCTGATAGGCAGAAAAATATTCATGTATGTCAGACTGTACTACTGTAACTGATTAAACCTATATATTGTAACAGAGGATACTGGAAGAGGTTAAGCTCAGCCCCAGCTAATGTTTAGAAAAATATCCTGAAATTAAATTACCACATAGGCCATAAAGATTGTATCTTGCAGTTCTGGATTGCAATCAGAGACAAAATGTCTGTGAAAACAAGGAATATGAATCCTACTGTACTGTCCTTAGCAGTGAACTAACTGCTACCCTGGAAGGGTGGAAGAGTTGAAATGGTTTTATGGCTTCCAGAAGCTAGAACACATCTTAGCAAAACTCGGTGTGTATGACAACGTGTGAAATTTTGGTTCAGTTTCTACTTAAGGGGGTAGTATGGGAACCAGAAATCAGATGAACAGATGTATGTGATGTCATTCTGTAATCCAGCACTGAAATGATGTTTTAATACTAGATGAGAGAGAAGTCTCAGAGCAGTCTGTTTTTGAAACCTGACATAGAAGGATCACTCACCCACTTTATCTTGCCTTGCTTTAGTAAACAACCAGGGAATAGCAAATCTTCAGCTCGGTCAAGAAAATATAGTGAGATTAGTTAAGTACTGTTTTTCTGTATCTGTGTGAATCTATTCATCTGTGTCATTTTAATATTTCCTGTGATTGAAACTCTGGCATTTATTGTAAATAGGCACTTGCACAATATTAATGTCACTTTGGTGTTTCGTGCAAGGATCAAAATTCTTTCTGAAGGAAATAAAATATTTCACATGCTAGGAGGAGGCATCCACTTTTGTTAATAAAATCCTTAATACTGAACAAATTGGAACAGGATATCCCTCAAGAAAAAGAGTGAGCCAAATCCTAAAAAAAAAAAAAAAAAAAAAACTGCTTCAAAAATTACAAAGCTTAAAAACAAATGACTTTCATTCTCTGATTGCAGGATTTTTATTTTCTGAACAATAGATTTGCACTTTAAGAAGAAGATATGCACTGGACTTAAAGCTTCAAAACAAATGCACGTACGTATTTGTATTTTAAGCTGAACCATTTTCATGGGGAATATAAATCATTAGTTTCACTGTAAATATAGCAAAACAGAAAAGGTCTTCTTTCGGCTGCTCCCATTAGGGGTCGCCACAGCGGATCAACTGTTTCCATTTCTTCCTGTCCTCTGCATTGTGCTCTGTCACACCAACCAGCTGCATGTCCTCTCTTACCACATCCATGAACCTTTATCTTAGGCATTCCTCTTTTCCTGTTACCTGGCAGCTTCATCCTTAGCATTTTTTTCCCAATATACTCTGCATTCCTCCTCAGCACATGTCCAAACCAATGTAATCTTGCCTCTCTGGCTTTGTCTTCAAGCCTTCCAACCTGGGCTGACCCACTAATATACTTACTCCTAATCCTGTCCATCCTCATCACGCCCAGTGCAAATTGTAACATCTTCAACTCTGCCACATCAAGCTCCGACTCCTGCCTTTCTGTCAATGCCACTGTCTCCAACCCATATAACATAGATGGTCTCACTACCCTCTTGTAGACCTCCCCTTTCACTCTTACTGGTACTAGTCTGTCACAAATTACTCCTGACACGCTTCTCCACCCACTCCATCCTGCCTGTACTCTCTTCTTCACCTCTCTTTCACACTCACCATTACTCTGAACTGTTGATCCCAAGTACTTAAACTCATCCACCTTCACCACTTCTACTCCCTGCATCTTCACCATTCATCTATCCTCCCTCTCATTCACACGCATATACTCTGTCTTAGTCCTGCTGACCTTCATTCCTCTTCTCTCTAGAGCATATCTCCACTTCTCCAGGGTCTCCTCCACCTGTTCCCTACTCTCACTACAGATCACAATGTCATCTGCAAACATCATAGTCCACGGGGACTCTTGTCTGTCAACCTGTCCATCACCATTGCAAATAAGAAAGGGCTCAGAGCTGATCCTTGATGTAATCCCACCTCCACCTTAAACGCATCCGTCACTCCCACCACAGATCTCACCGTTGTCACACTACCCTTGTACATATCCTGCACCACTCTTACATACTTCTCTGACACTCCTGACTTCCTCATACAATACCACAACACCTCTCTAGGCACCCTGTTCAAATGCTTTCTCTAAGTCCACAAAGACACAATGCAATTCCTTCTGACCTTCTCTGTACTTCTCGTTCAACATTCTCAGAGCAAACATCGCATCTGTAGTGCTCTTTCCTGGCATGAAACCATAATTTAACTAATCTTAAGTGTATTGCTAAATGTTAAATACTTCCTGTAAGAAAACATCATTAAATTATAAGCAATAGAATTGACAACTAAGACAATACAAGTTATGAATTTTATTTTGTTTAATTTGCTTAGTATGTGCATTGTTGAGTTAAGTGAATGTCAGAGCTAAGGAATATGCTAATTAGAAGTGTTAAAAGTGCTGGTGATTTTGTTTTCTTTCTTCCTAAATAACACAATAAGGAACTTTCTTTTTCATTATTTTTTTCTTGCACAAAATCTCATATACATGTTTTCAAATATTTTTGGAGACTTTCTAAATAAATCTGTATGTTATTAGATTAACCAACAATAACTGAAAGAACTCATTTCATAAGTCAGAGTTGAAATATGAGCATTGCACTGCTTAATCAGTACATCCATTTTGATAAAAAGTAAAGTAGATTTTTCAATATGTTTGAACCCATGAAAGGAAAAAGGAGCTGAAATTAAGCACATTGTAACTTCTGAAATCAATACAGTCTGCAAATATTTTTTTTAACTCTTTATAAAGTACAGTTGTGTACCTACCATAAATGTAGATGTTCGAGTGTATTCACTGTTGCAGTCTTACCCACAGCTGGCCTGAATTCCAAAGTCCCGGTCCGGCATTGGTTACTGTCACCTCTTCCTTGACGTCAGTGCGCCAGGGGTATAAAAGATGCAGCCGACGCCATTTTCTTCAGTTTTTCTTGCCCCAGATGTCAGGTGCCCCCAAAAGGGTAGGCTAAAAATTCTGCTCATAAAAAAGCATACACATTACCTTTATCTACAATCAAATACACCATACAGGTTGTATAGAATAGAGAAGTACAGATAAGTCCCAGCAATGAAAGGGGGGATGGTGGGAGGGTAACCTGGACTGCAACAGTGAATACACTCGAACATCTACATTTATGGTAGGTACACAACTGTACTATGTTCATCGTGTTTCACTGTTGCAGTCATTACACTTGGGTTGAATCCCAAAGCTGAGGTTGGGTAGCTGGGCCTAAATAGAATTAGGAGTAGCTATGAGGCCCTGCAGAACTGCAGTGGCAAAGCCTGCTCTGGATTTAGAGTAAAGAGGTAAGTGGTAGTGTTTTGTAAAAGTGTGCACTGTAGTCCAAGTTGCAGCCTCCAAAATGTCCTTGGTTGGTACTCCTCTGAGGAAAGCTGCTGAAGTGGCTGCTGCTCTGGTTGAATGTGGCCTAATGCCCTTAGGCACCGATTTGCCACGTTGTGAATAGCAGAAACGAATGCAGTGGCCTGTCCATTTTGAAATAGTCTGCTTTGAAATAGCTTTTCCTTGCGATCCTGCAGCATTTGCCACTAAGAGTTGCTCAGTCTTTCTGAAAGCTTTAGTTTTGTCCAAGTAAAAGTGTAGCTGTGTATGTCCAAAGAATGCAGAAGTCTCTCCCCCTTATTCTGTGGGTTTGGATAAAAGGTAGGCAAATGTATGGTTTGGTTAAGAGCCACACTGGACACTACCTTAGGCATAAATGTTGGGTTTGTCCTTAGAGAAACCCTGTCCGGATGGAAAATAATAAAAGGTTCCACAGCCATTAGTCCCTGTAACTCTGAGACTCTTCTTGCTGAAGTTATTGCTAGGAGCAGAGCTGTTTTCCATGATAAGTATTTTATCTCAGCTGTATTGGCTGGCTCAAAAGGAGGCAGTGTGAGATTTTCCAAGACAAAATTGAGGTCCCATGCAGATATTGGAGCTCTCCTTGAAGGTCTTATGTTTTTGGCCCCTCTGAGATACGGCCTTAGCAGTGGATATGAAAAAATAGGTGGGTCCGTATTGTAATGAGCTGAAATGGCAGCGGCATGGATCTTAATTGATGAGAAGGATAGGCCTTTGTCCAGCATCTCAGTTAGGTATTGTAAAATCTGAGGAATATTTAGTACAAGCGTGTCCATTCCTTGTGCCTGGTTCCAAGCACAGAATCTCTTCCATTTTTCTGCATAAGATTTTCTGGTACTGGGCCTCCTGGCCTCCAAAATAACATCCATAACTGCTTTAGAGACAGGTGTGTATTGAATGGTTACATTATCCGCCATGCAGCCAGTTGGCTGTGCAGGATCCGATTCTTTTGTTGGGTCAGCAAATGAGGAATTTGAGGTAATGTCCAGGCTGGGCCTCGAGACAAGCTCTTTAGGATTGGATACCAGTGCTGGCGTGGCCAGTCTGGGGCAATGAGGATCATTTTTGGCTTCTCTTGTCTGACCTTTAGGAGTACCTTGGGGAGGAGAGGCAGGGGAGGAAAAGCATATACTGTACGGGTTTTCCAGCTGAATGATAAAGCGTCCACTTTCCATGCTTGTTTGTGGGAAGTCCTTGTGCAGAATCTCTGTAGCTGGCAGTTGTGAGGGGAGGCAAATAGATCTATGTCTGGGCATCCCCATTTCCCTGATATGCTGAAGATTTGTGGATCTAGTTTCCACTCATGAGGATCCATGAGGTTTCTGCTTAGTTCGTCTGCCAGAGTATTTGTCTTTCCTGGAAGGAATTGTGCTTGCAGGTGTACTTGATAAGTCAATGCTATGTTCCACAAAGTCATGGCTTGTCTGCAGACGGGGTAGGAATGTGTGCCTCCTTGCTTGTTTATGTACCACATGACTGTAGTATTGTCCGTCTTTACCAGCAGTTGTCCTGGATGAAGTAGATCCTTGAAGGCTGTCAGGGCATTCTGTACAGCTAGCATCTCTTTTTGATTGATATGAAGATGCATTTGGCTTGCGGGCCATGTGCCCTGAATACATTTTCCTGTGTGCCCCCTAGGCATAATCTGATGCATCTGTTGTTAGTGCCTGCCTGGCTGTGGGTAAAGTGAATGGCTGTCCCTTGTTGTGGTGACAGGCCTGTGCCCACCATCGAAACTCCTGTTGCAGGCAGGGAATGAGGGTAATTAATGTTTCCAGGCTGTGGCAATGTTGAGTCCAAACACTTTTTAGATACCACTGTAGTTTCCTCATATGCAGTCTTGCATATGGAATTAGCAGGATGCAGGATGCCATGAAGCCCAAAACCTGCAGAATTTTTCTTGCAGAAAACCGGGTCTTTGTTGCCATCATTTCGAAGTAAGAAGTCAGTTGCCTTTGCTTGTCTGGCGTGAGATAAGCCATCTGGGCAGTTGTATTTAAGCTTGCACCCAGGAATACTATTTCTTGAGAGGGTACCAGTTTTGATTTCTTTTGGTTCACTGTGTACCCTAGGCAAATTAGTAATCTTTTTACAAATGCCAGATGCTTCAGTAGAATGTCCTTGTTCTCTGCTTGTATAAGGCAATCATCCAAGTAGGGATATATTTGTATATTCCTCTGTCTGCAAAATGCAATTACTGGTGCCAGGCATTTTGTGAAGACTCTGGGCGCAGTAGATAAGCCAAAGGGCAGTGCAGAGAATTGGTAGTGCATTGAGCCAGCTATGAATCTGAGGTATCTTCTGCAAGATTGTCTTATTGGGACATGCAGATATGCCTCTGAGGTCCAAAGTTATAAGCCAAGCCTTCTTGCCCATCATGGGCAGAAGCTGCTGCAGTCAACATTTTGAATTTTGGAACATCCAGAAAAGTGTTTAGAATAGACAGGTCCAGTATTGGTCTCCAGGCTTTGTCCTTTCTGGGTACCAAGAAAAGTCTTGAGTAAAATCCTTGTCCCTGCTCTTGCTGTGGTACTCGCTGAATAGCCCTCATGTCCATAAGGGATGAAACTTGCTTTTGTGCCTCTGCCCATTGATTGTGTGGCAGGTCTGGCATACCTTTTGTCTTTGGAAGGCTGTGAAAGTGGAATCTGTAGCCCTGAGACACTATACTCAAGATCCATTTGTCCTGTGATAATTTTGTGAAAAAAGTGCTAGTTTTTCCCCCTAAGGGTGCTGCCAAAAGAAGAGTGTTTGGCATTGGCAGAGGAAAGTCATTGGGACCGTTTCCTGTATGGCTGTAATTTGTCCTCCTCTTTTGGAGGTAGAAGCACCCCATTGTTTAGGCCTGTATGAGCCTTGGGGCTGGGATCTGCCTCTAGGGTGTCTATATCTGCCTCTTTGTGGCCTGTCTGACACTGGAAAAGACCAATTCTTTGAAGGCCAGGTTCCTGCTAAATCTGGGTGGCTGTACCTGTAGGAAATCCTTAACTGTCTGCATAGTTTTTGCTTTATCCTCCATTTTCTTCAACATCTCTTCTGCCTTAACACCAAAGTATCATGCTGTAACAGAGTAGCCAATAATTTTGCTTTAACATGATCAGGCAGATTCTGTTCCTTTAACCAAGCATGCCTTCTAATGACAGAACCCGTGACAGCGAATCTGCAAGAGGCCTCCAGTGAATCAAAACCATATTGCAAACTATGCTTTCCCACTTGTTCAGCTGCATGCAATAAATCCTGCATTTCCTTGTTATCAGAACATTCAGAATTTGTCAACATTTTCTGTTTTAGCAGTGACAGTAAGTATTGCTGATATTTAAGCATATGAAACTGACAATTTAAAGCCCTTACAGCCACGGCAGCAGAAGTGTAAACTTTTTTCCTCCATCTGTCCAGTGCCCTAGAATCCCTATCAGAGGGTCCAGGGTTTTTGCAGTGGAAGCCTTGACTCCTTTGGGACCCTGAGATATAGTTTCTGGGTCAGCAGCAGGGTTTTTATATAGAAATTTATGAGAGTCTGGAAGCATGTAGTATCTCTGTCTGGCTTAACAGGTGCAGGGGGTAGAGTCAGGAGACAAGCCGGACTCTGAAAATACATCATCTACAATGTCTAGAACAGGTGGAATAGCAAGAGGTCTGTGCTGAGGTAGTAAAACAAAGTCTCTGAGCCTTTTCTTAGATTCTGAGTAATCTTGGCTCTCCCAGTGAAAATGCTCCCTCATGGTATGCAGGGTTTCCCCAAAAGAATAATCCTTAGGAGGAGAGGTTGAAGGAATAGATTCTTCAGTATCAGAATCCTCATAGGGAGGAAGTGAGTATCCCTGTTCAGAAGAGGAGTCAAGAGGAAATGGAAACCTGATCAGAAGAGTCATATTCTGTCTCTTGCCTAGGCCTCTTATCAGGAGGGGGAAGGGAACCTCTGATCAAAGCAATTAGGTCTTCGGCCATTTTAAGCATCTGTTTCTTAGGTATGGCAGTCTGTCCAAGAGAATGCTGTACTTGTTTCTTTGTCTTTAGAGCTGTTTTAGTCTTTGCCTTTGAAGCTGAGGTTTGATTGATATATAACCGTGTAGGTCAGAAAACACCCTCAGAAGCAGATGCCTGCTCAGTGGCCCCAGACCCATCTGAGGGAATAGTTTCCGAGTGTCCAATACCTTGAGTATCCAGAGACCTAGTCGGCTCCACATTGGAGTCGGAAGCGGCTTGTGGCTCTGAGGTAGCGGGCATCAGGGACTGCAAATGCACCTCACTGAGAACCGGCGACTGGCCTAGCAGAAGCCTCGTCGTCGGTTTTGGACCTCGGATGCCTGTCCTTTTCCTTGCATTTTTTATAAACTCTGGTCATCGACTGTTCCGACGGCATTATATAATAAAATCTTCAGCCAAAGTAATAAAAGGCAAAATTGTACTGACGCTTAACCGTGTGTTGGTTAAATCTAGCACAAAACCAACAGCTAGCAACGTCGTGGTCTGTGCCTAGGCAAGGAATACAGTAAGAAAGATAATCCTTATGAGGTATTTGCTTCCCACAAGAAATACAATTGTTAACTTTTGACATCGGTCTGGAGAAAGAAAAAAGTTTCCCCAATGGGGTACTTAAGCTTTATTGAAGACTTCAGATCTGAGATTCGATTTGAAAATCTCAGGAGTCGGCCGACTGGCACTTGCAACTGCTCTTGCTTTGGGCACCACGCGGCAAAAAAGACTGGAGAAAATGGCGTCGGCGGCATCTTTTATACCCCTGGCACACTGATATCAGGGAAGAGGTGACAGCAACCAACGCCAGACCAAGACTTTGGAATTCAGGCCGACTGCGGGTAGCCTGCCAGCAGGATAACCCAAGTGTAATGACTGCAACAGTGAAACACAATGAACATCAAGACATTCTCTTTGACCTAAGTAGTAATTAACATATGTTATCAAGTAGTTTAATAAACTGAAGGATTTTTAAATATTTTGAGATTTGTCATGTTAACAGTGCTACAGAATTTTGAGATAGACACTTTCACCTTAAAAATTCAGAACCTTTGTTAAATCTATAAAATACAAGTATATCTTTCAGCATGATATATATAGTCAGCATCCATTAAACATTTCAGAATTACTGAGTGCCATTTTCTGGATAATTCCTCCCTCATGGAAATTTTCTATAATCTCAAAAGAATCATAAGTTAGTTTCCTCATACAGACTTAGTTCATTATTAAATGTAGACTATAAAATACTTACTTCCATCTTCGCTACAAGATTAAGAAATACAGCAGATTAACTGATAAAGATCAAATAGGATTTATAGTCAATAGATTAAAGCATTATAATATAAAAAGTGTAGTAACTATCTTAGATTTAGAAAAAGGAATGAACAAGAAATTGGCCCTAATTAGCTTAGACATCAAGACAACTTTTGATTCTGTAGATTGAAATGCATGCTTAAAGCTTTAAAAAAGCCTGTATATTAACTCAAAAGCACATGCTAAGACTGGATCTTACATTTGAGGATTCACCTTAAACAAAGACACAAAAAGCAAGGGTGTCTTTTCTTCCCCTCTACTATTGGCATTTGCTAATAGTATAAGAAGGAATGAAAAAATTGGAGTCTCAATTAACAAGGATTGTCAATCTAAAATACAGCTTTTTGCAGATAAATAATTTAAATCTCCTATAGTTAGTTAAATATGAACCAAACAAAATAATTACCACAGATGAAGGAAAATAGTCGGCTCAATAAGAATTCCAAAGCTGGTTTAACGGTCAATTCAAACACATAAATGCAATCACACACACACCGTTTTCATCATCTAAGTGGTTAAGACTTCATCAGATGCAAACAATAACTGAACCATCTCATTATATAATCCAATATCTTAATTATTCAAGTAATCCACCAATGAGAATGCAGTCCATTATCTTAATAAAGCATGTCACTGCTCATAATCAATTCCTCTCTGTGTTATTCTACCTACAAGTCCAGGATTGGTGCCCAGAGATGAGAAATGTAGGAGAAGGACCAGGTGGGCTAAGAAAACCCAGATCATTTTCTAATTCCAAGTTCTTCTGAAATGTTCTCTTTCATTCAGAGAAGATTCACAGCCTGATCTAAAAGTAAGACTTGAACTTATGTTAAAGGATCAGCAACATTTACTACATGGTGAGACGACTCGCCATTGTTTTCTTTACACAGCACTGATGTACTGTGCAAGAGTTGGGAACGCAAGTCCCAAACACATGCGCAGTACATCAGGAAAGCCCCAGGATACCAGAGAAAATGTGGAAATGCACCACAGCAACATTGTACAAAGACATTATTTAAGAAAAGTAAGTATTTTTCCTTAAATAATGTCATTGTACATTAGCAATAACCTACTGCTTTGTGTGGTACATTGAAGATTTACCCACGGTTGGCTTTAAACTACAACAACCATGGGTAAATCTTCAATATAGCACACTAACATCATCGGTTATTGTTATATTACACACCACTTCTAAAAACATCATTAAAATACGGCTATATACAGGCCTAAATTGCGACCTTTAGGAGTGGTAACATGAGTCGGTCTTGTCTTTGTTGACTGGAAAAAGTCAGACTGGGTAAAACCCATTTTCAGCAGAGGCCCGGGGAGAAAAGCTCCACATTTAAGTTACACATGATGTTTGTGTACAATTACACTGTAAAAACGTCTACACATGAGCTTATTAACATGACTTTTAAATATTTCTAACATGAATATAGCATTTTAACAAACAAACAAAAAAAATTAACAAATTGGCTAATTACTAAATAGAGAAATAAAATAATTCATGTATTTATAGCAGGACAGCTCCAGGAAAAAGATCAAACGGGGGTGTTTTAGAGTTTAGTTGTAACTTACAGACAAGTAGAACATAGCTTAAAAAAGATGAAAGATATGAAAGGAGAAGTTATGGAAATGAGCAGGAAGATGCAATTAACAGAGGAGGAAAGTACAGTTGTGTACACTTACCATAAATGTAGATGTTCAAGTGTATTCACTGTTGCAGTCATCACACTTGGGTTATCTGCTTGCACGTAGCCTTCAGTCAGCCAGAATACCAGAATCTTGCGATTTCTGCGTTGGATGCTGTCGCCTCTTCCATGATGTCAGGTCATCAGTGGTAGAAAACATGCAGCTGATGTCATTACATAAGTTTTTCTTGCCCCAGATGTCAGAAGCCCCCAAAATAGGAAGCAATTACATGGTGTGGAACACCTCCACTAAAAAGTGAATAATGCTATAAAATATGGCCAAAAAAGAGGATAGGTAAAAAGTATAGATAAGTCAGGGGGCTGGAGGGAGGGTAACCAGGACTGCATCAGTGAATACACTCGAACATCTACATTTTAAGTGTACACAACTGTACTATGTTCTTCGTGTTTTACTGTTGCAGTCATCACACTTGGGTAGATTCCCAAAGCTGAGGAAGGGTGGAGGCAGTCAAGAAGTATTAGAGCTGGCTACCAGGCCTTGTAAGACTGCTGTAGCAAATCCAGCTCTGGATTTAGAAAAGATAGGCAAGTGGTAATGCTTGAAGTGCTTGGTGAAGGTGTGTACAGAACTCCAGATTGCAGCTTCCAGTATGTCCCTAGTAGGGACTCCCCTGAGAAATGCTGTAGAGGTTGAGGTAGCCCTAGTGGAATGGGTTCTGATCCCCTGAGGGGTAGGTTTTTCATGGTGTTTGTAGCAGAAATGGATGCAGTGCGCTATACATTTGGAGATGGTTTGCTTTGAAATGTCCTTGCCTTCTGCCCCTGTAGCAAAGCTGACCAGCAGCTGGTCAGATTTTCTGAATTGTTTAGTCTTGTCAAGGTAGAACCTAAGCTGTCTGTGCAAGTCCAAGGAGTGCAGGATCCTTTCCCCTTTATTCTGAGGATTAGGAAAAAAGGTGGGTAAATGGATGTATTGGTTTAAAGCCACACTGGACACCACCCTTGGGCATAAATGACGAGTTAAAGTCTTGAGAGAAACCTTGTCTGCATGAAAGATAATGAAGGGTTCCACAGCCATAAGGGCCTGTAACTCAGACACTCTTCTTGCTGAAGTGATGGTTAGAAGTAGGGATGTTTTCCAAGAGATGAATTTTAACTCTGCTGTAGCAGCAGGCTCAAAGGGAGAGCGTGAGCTTTTCTAATGCAAAGTGAAAGTCCCAGGCAGGAGTGGGAGCTCTCCTGGGGGGGGGGGGGGGTGTCTTAGACTGTTAGCTCCTCTCAAGAACTGTTTGACCAGAGGGTGAGAAAAGAGGGGATGGCTCAGTATTGTAATGAGCTGAGATGGCAGAGGCATGAATCTTAATGGAAGAGAAGGATAGGCCCTTGTGGAGGAGCTCTGCCAGGTAATCTAAGATTTGAGGCAAGAAGGGCATGGCTGTGTCCTTACCCTGATACTGACACCAAGAACAGTATCTCTTCCACTTCTCTGAATAGGATTCCTAGCACGAGGCTTCCTGGCCTCGAGGATGACATCCAGCACCTGTTTGCTGAGGGTTGCTGGTGATGTATTCAGGGAATAAGTCAGGCTGCTAGGTTCAGGGTTTGCAGCTGAGGATGCAAAATCTGGCCCTCCTGCTGGAACAGCAGAGAAGGGGTCTAATACAGGTGCCAGGGTGACACTGTTGTCAGACTGCGTAAAAGTGGGTACCAGTGCTGACGTGGCCAGTCTGGTGCAATAAGGATTGCCCTTGGCCTGTCCTGCTTGATCTTTAGTACTTTCGGGAAGAGGGGCAGAGGGGGAAAGGCATAGATTGAGAAGTTTTCCCATGTAAAGGATAGGGCATCCACTTTCCGTGCTCAGTTGTGGGGAGTTCTGGTACAAAATTTACTCAATTGATGGGAAGCAAAGAGGTCCACCTCTGGTGTCCCCCACCTTGTTTAGTTCCATAATATGTTGCTGGTACTTCCACATGTGAAACTGGCAATTTAAAGCCCTGATGGCAAGAGTAGCACAGGTGTATACCTTCTTCCCCATCTGTCTAAAGCCCTAGAATCCCTGTCCGAAGGGGTAGGGTTTTTGGCGGTCATAGCCTTAATGCCTTTAGGTCCCTGGGAAATGGTCTCTGGATCCGCAGTACGATTCTTAAATAGAACTTTGTGAGAGTCAGGTACTCTGTAGTACCAGTCAGGTTTTCTAGGAGGTGGTGGCAAGGTATCAGGGGTAAGACTGGATTCCATGAAGACATCATCTACAATTGCCAGAATAGGAGGGCTAGCTAGAGGCCTGTGTTGAGGCAAGTTTAAAAGTTCTCAGAGTCTCTTTTTGGACTGTGGTTAGTCCTGGCACTCCCAGTGGAAATGCTCTCTGAGGGTATGTAGGGATTTGCCGAAAGAAAAATCCTCTGGTGGGGAGGCAGAGGGAATGGAATCCTCTGCATCTGAATCCTCATAGGTAGATAAGGGTATGTCCTGGTAATCAGAGGGGACAGGGTCATCAGACTCCTGATCTGAAGAGTCAGAAGGAAAATCAATTCTTTGTCTTTTAGAGGGGGAAGGTTGGCTTAAAGTAATAAGGTCTTCAGCCATTCTATGCATTTGTTTTTGTGGCATGGGAGCCTGAGAATGCACTTTGGTCATCTGTTTCCTAGGCGTAGCACAAACTCTGGGCCTGAGAAAAGTCGGTAGTTTTAGTCTGAAATGAAGTAGTCTGTTTAATACGAACATCAGAAGGTCTGAATTCACCCTCAGAAGCCAGTGCCTACACAGTGGCTCCAGACCTATCCAAGGTAGAGACATCCGCAGGTTCCATAGTCGAAGAAGCATCTCGCGGCATCCGAATGGGTCTCAGTACAGGCCTACAAATCTGTAGAAGCGGGTATCAGGGGCTGCGGACGCACCTCACTGAGTACCAGCGACCTGGAGACTAGCTTAACGGAAGCGTCATCAGCAGTTTTGGACCTATGCGATCTGTCTCTGTCTTCATCCTTATGTTTCTTAGGAAGATCGGTAGTTGGATGGCTTATCGAAGCCATTTCGGAATACAGAAAACGACAGCGAAAGAATTTAGCGACAAAGATAGCCCGATGATGAATAGTTTGGGCATTGAACAGGGCACAAAACCGACAGCAAGGAACGTCGTGGTCTGGGCCTAAACAGGTGACGCAGTAAGAATGAAAACCTCTGTGAGGTATTTGCTTTCCACAGGCAAGACAATTATTAACTTTTTCTGACATTGGTTGGGGCAAGAAAAAAGAATCCCCAACGGTGTACTTAAGCTTTAGAAGACTTCAGATCTGAAACTCGAATAACGAAAATTTCAGGTAGCAGCCGACTGGCACTTGCGAACTGCTCCTGCTTCAGGCTCCGCTCGGCAAGAAAAGCTGATGTAATGGCGTCGGCTGCATGTTTTATACCCCTGACGACCTGACGTCATGGAAGACGTGACAGCATCAAATGCAGAAATCCCAAGACTGGTATTCGGGCCGACTGAGGGCTACCTGCAGGCAGATAACCCAAGTGTGACGACTGCATCAGTGAAACATGAAGAACATCTGTAGTTAGTGGTGGGGTGTGAGAGAAGGAGAAAAAAAATAAGAGTTTAGGAAATAAGTGCAGTATGAGGAGAAGTGACACGGTACAGAAAGATTAGGAAGCAAAACTGTTGGAGAAAAGTATTAATGCTATGAGATGTAAAGGACCTGCTACCTGTGGTCTAGGGTTCAAGTCCCTCAGCTTCTATATGCATACTTGCAACTCTAAGCAAGTTATATAACTACACAGTGCTCACGGGCAGAGTCTGAAAATGTTCACGTTAATCAGTGCTCCACTCCAGTTAAACACAAATTAATACACACACAAACAAACAAAACATGCTGCCTACATTAAAAGATAACCAGAATTTATGACAGATATAAGAAACAAATATCCCTCTAATGGAAACAGTCTAAAAATTAAAAGTAAGAGGACTTCGGGGGGTTAAAAAACACACACAATCACTTAATGCCACACTAGCAGTAGCTTGAAATACAAATCAGATCTTTCATCAAATAGGTACAGAAATTTGCACATGTTCAATGTACAGGGAGGAGACTTCTGGTTTCTACTTATATGTGAAGGAGTCCATTAAACTAAAGGAGGATAATACACAGGGTAAAGGTATGAAATATATTTTCCCCAAAAAAAATCTTTGTGTACAACATTAATAATTCCTTCCAGACTGTGGGTGAAAACAGGACTTATCCATTCCTGGTGAAAGACACCCACAAAGGTGAGTAAATTCCTGTGTTATCTATGGCCCAGCTGTGATTACTAGTGAGAGTTGTGCTTTCCCTTCCTGCCAGGGGTAAATAAACATCATCAATGAGAAATGATCCCATTCACACAGCCATAAGTAATGGTATAAATACTTTTGCAGGTAACAGAAACATCACAAAAAAAGGTAGCAGCACCAGAAGTAACTCAAGCAAGTAATAGTAGACATCCCTTCATGTGTGCATATATCCTCTACTACTCAGAATACACTGGGAAATCATGGATAAAGTGCACATCAACAAACTAATATATATTTTTTTATTTTTAAAGACAAAGGAAACCTCCACCTTAGAATTCAAAAAAAAAATCAGTTTTTTCACTGCATCTTTGTTTTCCGAGATATTTAACACCTCAAAATCACTATGACTGCTTTTTAAAGATTTTAGTACGTTTTCTGCAAAAAGGCTGCCAATGGGGCTTGACATATGATCTTGGTTTTTTGTCAAGCCTTTCTCTTGCCCATAATCCATTTCAAATCTGCTTCACATAGTGGTATATTCCCATGCTATTGGCATATAATGAGATTAGAGTTAATCAATGTCATCTTGTATACTGTCTGTAACAGGACTGTTTCTTTTATTTTTTGAATGGCCCTCATTTGTCTGCGTGTCGGGGCTTGTTTCACAGTATACTAAGTTATACACCTGCAACTAAAAAAGTAATGGACAGCCCCCCCCCCCCCGTAAATGTATTGTCACTTTACAAGAATTACAAGAAAAATGTATAATAGTAGTAGAAACAACAAACATTTACAGCTTAAAGCTTAGCATTTCAACATTGATTCTGCTTATGTAAATTTGTCAAAAGAGGCAACAGCTGCCTTTGAACCATTGACTCTGCCTTTGAACCACTGATTGATCTAATTGCTCTGTTTTGCCATGAAAGGCATGGATGCATTAAAAGCAGCTGTGAATCACTGTACAGTAGAGAGTAGATTATCTGAACGTCAATTATCCGAAACATCAATTATATAAAAGCAGCCTTCCAAAGTTTTCAGGTAGGAAAAATCATAAAGTCTGAATATGTAAGCTGCGGTGGTGCAGCGGTAGCATTGTCGCCTCACAGCAAGAGGTTCTCCCATTCGATTCTCGGCTGGAGCGCCTTCTGTGTGGAGTCTGCATGTCCTCCCCGTGGTAGAGTGGCATTCGAATGACATGCATGAATGGGCGTGCCTTCATTGAAGATTCGTGTTGAGCTGGCACCTTGGCACTGTAAAAATGTATTGCCAATCATTAGAGGACCGGTGTTCCACTGTGGCGACCCTTAACCGCGAAAAGCCAAAAGAAGAAGATACAGATTCACTTGTGCGTGTTATTTGAGCTTGCAGCCTGCTTGTGTATAAAAATATGTTCTTTATTGTCATTGCTGAATGTTTGAAAATTATTCCCTGTGAGAAGGAAAAAAACATTTTTAGAAGTTTTCCAGTTCACTTGTATGTCCAAACTACCGTAGGTCCCAATTAGTTTGGATAATCAACTCTCTACTGTAGTTCTCTTGCTCTCAGAAATCAAGACAGTGAAAACTGTTTCATATCGGTCTATTTTACAGAAACTCCTGAGCTCATGACATCAGCAGGACTAATTACCAGTATAAGATTATGAGCAGTTCCAGACTACAAATTTCTGTTTCTGGTATGTCATGCAGGCATGCATGGGGCTATAGGTGAAAACTAGGCTAATTGTCTGGAAGGGCCATTTTAAGCCTAGCCAATATCCCAAGGTCAGAATCAAATCTTGCGTCTTGTGAATACCTTATCAACTGTGCCAAACTCACCCCAGTAGACAAATTCTTCTGCATATTATGTAAAAGTTAAGCTTAAAAACACTGCTAACACTAAAATTGTAAAAATCTGGCACTTTTCTCCCCTGGCCTCTGCTGAAAAAGGGCTACTTAGCTCAGTCGGACTAACCTGGTCAGCAAATGTAAAATAAAGGAGTAAATAACTAAATAAAAAAGTAGGCGGTGTTTCTCTTCCTTTGACTGCAAGGTAAGGAAATGAAAGTTTTATAAAGTACAAGCAGGTTTCTGGTACCTACATAACACTGGAGCCATAATGTTGGAAGAAAAGCAACCCAAGAGTTGAGTTAAAAGTGTAGGAGTAGGTGGAATTTTCCCTTAAATAAACCTATTAATAAATGTCAGAATGATAAATCCAGTATTACCTGCTACCTATCTGTAACAGTAAGGTCTGTGCATTCGCAGTTTCTCATTTTGGACAAACTACATTGGCATCAGGCAAGTCTACATTAGTCAAGACCCCCTTGCAATAGATCACATTAACATACCATCTCTGTTGTACTTCTACAATCAAGGAGATGAGAAGTGCTTTACTGCTATCATCAGGCAGATGATAAACACATTTACCCTAGTATATGAAGGATTTGGCACTATGTACACTTAAATACAGCTCAGCTCTTACGCAGCGGTTCATAAAACAGATTTTAAATATCAGTACCGACTGCTACACACTGAAAGACTTAAACCTGGTGTTGGTAAGAAATAAATTTAAATCATCACAATGCAGCACAAATCCCTCATTAACTTCAGGCAGACAGAAACACAAATGAACTTGTAACAGCATTTGCTTTATAACAGTAATAATATTCATACCTCTCAACTTCTCAGCGCAAAAAGACAGAAACAATTGGGGGGCGGGGGACAAAGGCCCAAAAATGGGGCCAGATTTTAAATACTGCTCCTATAAACTTAGAAAGTTACCAGAATAGCAGGTTTTGCATTATTATGCGCTTTCTGAATGATATGAAGTCTGAAACTGAAATGTCTATTCTGTATTATTTAGTGACTTCAATCCTGAATAATTTGCAAAAAAAAAAAAACACAAATTTTAAGAGGAACAGGCGAAAATCTGGACATTCTGTGAATGTCTAGACAGCTGAGAGGTACGAGTTATATACCAATTTAGCTGGCATAAATATAGGAAAAAAGTGAAAGTGAATTGAGAAGGCAATCGATAAGTGTCTCTGCATACAAAAAGCCTCATCTGATAACGGCTACATGTGACTCATAACTCACATTTTTTTATCTACTGTTGGGAAGTTAGGTCAGGAACTCAATACCACACTTCTACTCGAAACAATAAGGTGATCCTATCAGCATAGTATTATAATAGTGGACGGGCAAAAAAAAAACCTATGTACAACATAAGATGTTCTTTCCTGTTGCTTACACAATGTCATTAACCACACGTCAGTAGAACTAAACTTCTGCTACATACAAAGAAAAAAAAAAAAACAAGAGAGCAACAATATGCAAGTAAAAGCATGGATGATGTAAACAGCCTTGAGGTTATTGTGGCTTTCTAAATATTTTGCTGATTAAGTGCACTGTGCAGTCTCTGAAACACGAGTACAGTTTGTGATGAAATGTTACAGGGCCACAAGCATCCGTCTCAACCTCTTGGTGCAAGAGATCTGGACAAAGCTTCTCATAATGGGGGGGTCAAAAGCTCAGAAATAAGAACATATTTTAAATGTTGGTCTTGTGAACTTAGAAATTTGCTACAATAACAGGATTTTTATTAGCATGCATTTTCTGAATGATATGAAGTTTGAAACTCAATTTTATGTCATTATTTGGTAATTTCAATCCCTGGATTATCCTGGTGATTTGCCAGAAAACCACAAATTTTATGAGCAACAGACCAAAAAAAAAAATGAGAAAAATCCGGACATTCTGCAAAAATCTGGACAGTTGAGAGGTGACAAGCGACAGGCAGGGTGAGACGCAATAGCCTTGGTGGTACTGGTGGTGAAGATGCAATAAGTTGTTACTGGTTACCTAGCAATCAGCGAGTCCTTAGCCTATGAGAAGATAAGGAATCAATCCCTTCATGGTGGAACAGTCTTAAGCAGAATGCTGTCTTGCAATAAAAGCGATGCACTGGCATAGTCACTGTTGTCAATTGTGTTTAGGTGAAAGTTTGAACTGCTGAGGATATATCACGGTGTAGGAACTTACCATAACAGTAATTGGCTAAAAAGATCACTGTTGCAATTACTACTGGGTTGTCTGGCCCAGCTTCCATAGCTCAACATAATTCACTCTATAGGCAATGTAGATGTCCACTCTTCAGAACTTTTTATGTTTAAAGTTTGCATTTATCTGCACCATATAGGTGTACGAGACCAGCAGGCTATCCAGCCTACCTATTCCCAGATAATAGTTTTATAGTGTCAGCAGCTCAACAGGTGGCACACTTGCCTTTTGGTTGTTGGAAAACCACATATTTGTGAATCCATTTACTACCACAGGTGCTTGGATTAGTGCTCCAGTCCTGACACTGCAGTGTACTCCTAAGTGTGCCACCCACTGGAAAGGATGCTAAACAGAGACCCCATTTGTCTCAGTTGGTGGTAGTTGAGGTCTCCTCTGAAGACAGGACCTTGGTCTATTGAGAATAACCCAGTCAACAAATAAATTAGTAGGCTAACTACATAACACACCCACGGACACTTTGTGGGACAGGAGACTGTGCAGACTTGTGGGGACCAAGTGTCTCCAAACATGAAGTGAGAGTCATGGGGACAAAGGAGAAGCGGGTAGTTAGAGAAATAAGTGTTTCCCACCCCAGCACCAGGACTCCAAAAAGAGAATCAGGAATGGTGGAAGAAGAAGCCAGTAACAAAACAATGACCTCAGATATCTGCTATTAGAGAAATTATGGAAAGTTTTTAAACAGTTCTACTATGTTCTTCAGACACATCAATGTAGCTGTAGTAATTACTACTGGGACAATAGCCAGAGCTCAAAATGAGTGAGAAGTGGAGGCAATGGGTGGGTTGGGCTACAAAAGACCCTGCAGAGTGGCCGAAGCAAGCAGAGACCTTGCCCTGAAAATATCTACACCAGCAGTGTTTAGAGAAAGTGCAGACTGATGATTTGGCTGCCTTCAAAATAGGCAGAAAACTTGCCCCCACCCCACCCACGAAAGGCCACAGTGGACTAAGTATCCCAACAGCTGTGGGGTCTCACAGACCCTTCCAACTTTTTCCACATTAACAACAGAAAGCAATACAAATGTGCCAGCCAGTTTGAAATGGTTACTCCAAATACTTTGTTGTTCTTTCTTTCTTGCTTCAAAGGACACAAACAGCTTATCCAAGGCTTTGATATTTGGATATGCCTTTCAACTGCCCAAAATTTCGTAGAACTTTTTAGTTTGTTCCTCAACTTTTTTACATTTCTGGCAAATCATCACTGGCTTAAGTCACTAAATGACATTTCAAGTTACTGACTTCATATCCTTCAGAATACACATGCTAATGCAAAAAGTATACAACAGCAATATTTAAAATCTGTTCCTGATTTTGGACCTTTAGAATATTTTTGGCTTTGTTTAGAATTCTCGTCCAAAAAAGGTTGAGATTTATATAACTTTGGTCTTCTCTAGATACACTTCAGTTGTCTTTGTACATTTTAGTAGTACAGTATGTTTTAGTCTCAGTTGCTCTTATGGCTGGGAAAGGAAACAGCCATTTGACTGAGGGAGAAATATGTCACTAATTTTGGCATAAAAGGAGGGGTTGTTCCCAAGGCCGACCTTATTTATTTTGCTTTTCGTCGGATTTGCCTGACAGCTAAACTAACCTTACTGAAATGGCCCATACATTCTGTGAGGGACAATAACTATTTATACCCAGGCTAGGTGAGAGTCCTACACCCTATTCATTCCTGCTCAGGATATTTAATAAGCCCATTTGTTCTCCCAATGTAAGAATCAGGTGATAGAGAGAAGTCAAGTTTCAGTTCTAGCAGAGTGGCCTATTCTCTTTGGAAGTCCTCCCTCCCTGCAGTGGCTCTTTTGGTCTCCTGCAAGTGCTGCCTGAAGCACAGACACACAGGCGCACAGACACTTCTCCAGCCATTGCACCTGCACCAAGACAGTGCATGTTCAGTAGGTGTAACACCCAATGTTGCCTTGAGGTGTGACACAAGTTGTGAACCATAAACACCTCTGTCCCCTCCAAGAATGGGTTAGCTGACAGAGGCTACCCTTTCTCATCAACCCCACCCAGCTCTTCTAGCTGTTGAGCTACTAATCAAATTCTAGTTATCTGGGTTGCAGTCAGGGCTTCATCCTTGTATGCCTCAATTCCAGTAAGTCTGATCCTGTCTTTCAAAAAACTAGAAAAGGCTCCATGCACATAAGGGCCTGTAGTTCTGAAAATCTTTCTAGCTGATGTGGTAGCAAACAGAACAGTCATCCAGATTAGCTACTTAAGGGGAAGGTTGAGACAGGTGTGAAAGGAGTTTGTATAAGCTCTTCCAGAAGTCCCATGGGGGAGCAGCACACTTTCTAGGAGGCCTCAAATGTAAAACTTCATAAAGGAAGTGCTTAACAAGCTGTAGTGATGTTAAGAGGGGGGTACAGAGGAATGGAAGCTAAAATGGCTAAGATATTCCTTCACAGAGGCATACATCATGCTCGACTTGAACAGCTCACTTAAGTACTGAAGAGTACAGGACAATGATGATGTAAGTGGGGGGGGGGGGGGCAGATTCCTCTAGTGGCATCAGAGAAAATCCTGCCTAGCCAATGTTTTGTTTGTTTTTCTTTCGGCTTTTCCCAGTTAGGGGTTGCCACAGCAGAACTCCGGTCTGCTAATGATTGGCAGTCGATTTTTATGATGCTGACGCCTGACACCCAACCTTCAACGAAGGCACGCCCATTCACACATGTCTTTCGAACACCACTCGACCGCAGGGAGGACATGCAGACTCCACACTGAAGGCTCTCTAGCAGAGAATCGAACAAAAAAACCTCTTGCTGTGAGGCAACAACACTACCACTGCACCACTGTGACTTCCAGCCTAGCCAATGAAAGAGCTTTATTTGTGGCAAGCCGCCTATCCTCCTTAACAATTACGTCCTCAATAAACTGGTGTGGAAATGGCAAAAAGTGCTGGATCATCCATGCAATGAGCTGCAAGGCATCAAGTTGGGGTGTTTCAGGACACTGCTGTCCATACCACTCAACCTCTTAGTGCAAGAAAGCTGGACAAAGCCTAACAAAATGGGATACGAAGGCCCCAAAATAGGAAAATATTTTAAATATTGCTCTTATAAACTTAGAAAGTTTCTAAAGTAACAAGGTTTGTTTTAACATGCATTTTCTAAAGGATTTGAAGCCTGAAACTCAAATATATGCCATTACTTGGTGACTTCAATCATCAGATCATCCCACTGACTTACCAGAAAACAACAAATTTTATAAGGAACTAAAAATATTAGCCAAAAATCTGGACATTCTGTAAAAATCTGGACAGTTGAGAGGTATGCATGCTGTCCTATTTGAAGAGGAACAATGAGGTTTCAGTATGGATGCCTGATGTAACTGAAATTTGTAACCCTGTGAGATTACTTGGAACACCTATTTGCCCCCTGTAATGCTTTCCCAATTCTTTACAAATTTCCCTTTCTGGCCTCTCTGCCATTTCTTAATGTAAAGACCCTTCTCATCCTTCTCTTGTTTACTATTTCCTTGTCTGCAATGGCATGGCCCAAACTCTGGTGGGCAGTTACCTTCATGCCTTGACGCAGGAACAAAAAAAGCTGTTTCATTGACTGCACAGTCTACTCCATTCTCTTCATCCTTTTAAATACTTCAATAGTAGGGGTCCCACACAGCAACTCCTTATCGAAGGATGCATTTAAGATATGTGGTTAATATCCTCTGTCAAGGACAGGCACCTCAGCCAGGAATCTCATCTAATCACGAACTCTGTAGCTGCTGCCCTAGATGCTGCAACCACAGCATCACAGCCACATCTGACAGAGTGCTTTGTAACCAAACAGTCTTGGTGATGTCCAAGAATTTCAACCTCACATCAACATCAAATACCTCACCAATAATCTCCTTCATCTGAGCTAAGTTGGCAATTTGAAACTCGGTCATGCGAGTCTTACAGTTAATTGTTCTGAAAGCCAAGGTAGCAGCTATGTACTCTTTCATCCCAAACTAGTGAAGCAGTCTGCTTTCTGTGACATTTGAGAAAGGTACTGGGAGCCGAAAACCAGTTTATACCCCCTCTCTCTGGGTCCATAGATATCCCTGTTGAATTAGCCACAGAATTCTTTCCAAAGGAATTTATGGAATTCTTGAGTTAAAACTGCCAGACTTTTAAGGAACAAGGAGCTGGGTGTGCGATGCCTTGAAGGCATCCTCTACAGCTCCCAGAAGTGGAATGGAGGCTAAAACTTTAAGAGTATCCAGGCCATGCAGAAGAAGCTACCACGTTTGGCATCTGATGCCTCACTGACATCCCATATAAAGTTCTCTTTCATTATGTGAAAAAAAGTATCTTCAAATAAGACTTCCCCTGTGAGCCGAGCAGAGTATATGATGTTGTGACGCCCCTGCACTGGCACAGTAATCAAGAAGCCTCAATCCTCACCATTGTCAACAGCGGGGAACGTACACACTGGGAAAAAGACAAGTACACACACAGTAAAGTGCAATTTTCCTTAAGAGCACGCAGAGATCACAGTCAGTCTGGGGCTGGTTTCTCCCTCTTTCTCCAGGTCCCCAATAAGACTCCCCACTGGCACGGCTAAAGGGTTGAGATCGCAGATGACTGGCCAAACCAAGATTTCCAGTACTCTCTCTATCCAACCAGTGCTTCGTGCCCTGGCCAAGTAGCTGACTCACACACTCGGAGACCTGATTTATATACAAACACACCCAACTGCAGAAGGCTGGCACAAGTTTACTAGCTATGCTCCCTTCTAACCAGACTATAAGGTAGTTCTGACTGCCACCAGCTAACTATTATCAGCTACTTTAAGGCCCTTAACAAAGGGTATACAATCTTACTGTGTCATGTTGCTATTAATCCAAATGGTAGTCTGACCAAGAGCAAGCTATTTAGGAGTGGCCTGTACAGTGTCACTGTATAGATAAGCAAGTACTCTAAGAGCTTAAATATCTCTAGACAGATAAGCCACAATTGAAAGGTTTAAATATACTTAATAAATAATAAAAGAACAAGACACTACTCCGTAAGTAATCAGTTACATCAGGGTTCAAAATCACAGGAAATATTTTAAAACAGTGCAGGACTGTCTCAAATAAATAAAGAAAACATATAAGCTACACTTTACTATATTCCTACCTGAATCTAACAGTTACTATGCCCTAAAAATTTACTTGCGGCAAGTGCAGATGTGGGGAGTGTGGATGTTTTTACTACATCAAAGATAAAATACAAAATGCACAGTCTCTCTTTTTTTAATTTTTCCAAATCTTTTGGGTTTTTAATACCATGACGGGAATGGACCCCATTCCTAAGTCAAAGTACGATTAAAGTTCATGAAATTAGTATTGTTTCACTCACTGATGTCAGCCAAAAGTGCTCTTCGCAGCACCCGCAATGTGTCCAGTAGTGACTCCTTCTGCAATTCGTACGAAGTTACACGTATTGTTAGTATATTTAAATAGGATTGTAGACTCTTTTTAATAAAGACTCATTGTTCCTACTACTATCGGAACTATCTGGGTATCTTTCTTCCACATTGCTCTTGTTTCTGCTTGCAAATCCTGATATTTTATGACTTTGTGTCTCTCTGTACCCAAGACACTGTAGTTACTGGATGTGGCGATTTCAATGATCAGTGCTACGTTTGCCTTTTTCCTGAACCACTATATCTGTTTTTCTAGCATGTATCTTTTGAACTGTTGGTAATGGGTGATGGCATATGTTGTAGACTTCATCATTTTTTATGATGCTTTGTGGCTCATATTTCCAGTGTTTTTCAGCTACTTCAATACTTCAATACCATAATGTTTGCACAATCCCCAGTGCAACAGTCTTACCACATTATTATGCCTTTCAGTATACAGTCCTTCTGCCATTTGTATGTTGTAACCAGCAACTAGGTGCGCAACTGTTTCCAATTCTGTTTTACAAAACCTACATTTGTCCGTTTCTCCCACATGTTCAATGGACTTTGTAAACCAATGTGTACATAAGTCCACTATCCTGGGCCCTCTGAGAGAGTTCTTAAATTAATATGAAATATTACTGCTGGGTCACTTTTTGTCATCTGAATTCAGTTCCCAAGCTAAACCACCTTTGTCAGAAACTAACAGAACTTTCGCATCTCCCTGTGAAAATTGCATCTCTCTCAGATGTTTGCAGATCCTGGAAGTCATAAAACAATAAAACACCTCTACATCTTAAAACTAGAAATTACCTCTCATTCAAGACAATACAAAAAACTTCTAGCTCTAGACACTCTGTCTGCTACTGCTGAAAATGAGAGATCTCTTATGTGGTTATGGAACAATTTAATTTTAACTATTTTCTCTAAATTCCGTTTAAGTAAACCTCCTGTGTTTCAGTTTCCATTGAACACATACATCTAAACAGTCATAATAATGTAGGTACATTCCTGTTCTATTCTAATAGGGCACACTGTAGTTACATTTTAGCTCAGTATTTTACACACACTTCTGTATAAATCATATCAATATTCACAAATGACAGAATTATTTACAAAATTCCAGATAGCTGGGCTGGCAGTATTTCCCTTTGTCACAGATGTCATTATTTCCATCATACCCCAAGAGGGAGGCATCTGAGAAGCATAGTACAATTCTGTACCCCACCACCGATCTCTTAAAAGTCGGATTTCCTCTCTGGGGAGGGTTCTCTCTTTTGCTCAGCACAGCAGTGGGGACTCCAGACACTGAAAGGTGACCTTCCCTTGGCTGTAAGTAACGCAAACCATGAAGGAATTCTTGACACTTAATGACCCCCAAAGTTGCTTGTGGCCCAGGCTAAATTAGATGAAAGGGAACTACCATCTCCAGCCTTCAGTCTTCACTCCAGCTACTAAGATAAGATCACAATCCCCTACCTGTGTTTTTCACCAAACACCACTGCCAACAGCGTCATCACCATAAGATGTGCAATAAAGTAATGCAGAGCTGTCACCAAAGATCTAAGCATCTTTGGTTTCACTTATTTCTACTTTAGTTTCCTTTACACTGACTATTTTGTGAAGTTGCTGGTTTCTGTCATGACCCTTTTACAGAATTCACCTCTAAGAAATGATTAAAAACTTTATTGCATTAAAAGTCTTTAACTGGTTAGCAAGTAACAGAACAAGCACACACATCACAAGAGACAGATGCTTGTGACCTTCATATTTCACTCAAGTTTCAAGATAGAAAATTCAATGGCTTTGTGTTAGGCAAAATGTTGCTTCCTTAAAAATTACTTTAGACAATCACACCTTGGATTGCGTTTGGCATGCTACATCATGTTCTTAAGTGAAGGAATTGCACAGGATCAAACATATTGAAGGGGGTAATACAACCATGGATTCCAAGGATTCCTGAGAACACAGTGGTACTGTGGGAAACACTGGACTAGCCAAATTGTTAAGAATAATGTTACTGCAGGTTACATGGGACTACAAAAGGTCTCTGAGGGGTACATAACATGAGTGAAGGGTAACACAAAAGTATACAAATCCTGTGGGGGGGGGGTTCTAAGACATTTAAACATGAGTGGGAATAATGCAGGATTAGACAGGCTACTGAGTAACAATGGCACCAATGATTACCCAGTATGGGTGGGGGGTTAAAAATGGGCTGGACATTATCAGAACACGGGTGGATTCAACAAGGAAATAAGTACAAACAGCACAAAATGCCCACCCTTCGCTGGGTAGGTGGGGTGGGGTCTCATGCTGTAACACACACTTGGGAACCCCCAAAACTTTCTCTAGAGTTTGGCATCTAGGAGTATATGGACACTGTGTGCATCACTGCAAACTGGTATTTTCAAGATGAAGACAGAAATGCAAACTGCGATAACTTTCCACCTGCCAAGTTGTGCACATATCTGTCAAAACGCATGGCGGGCATTACCATGCAATGACCTTGTATGCACGCATGCTCAGCTATCTAAAAAGTTAAGCAGTGCCCAGTATCACTTAAGGATCAAAGGCAGTTTTCAGTAAGTTATAGAACTTCATTCCGAATCACATACAATGTACAAAAACACAGACATGATGTGCACTTCCCATCGATACATGGTCTATATATGACACAATGCAACAGCAGAGCCACAAAAACAGACAGTGAGCCTACACACCTTGCCTATGGTCTGTTTACTAGCTTGTCAGCTGGTAGATAATACTGCAGCATGCACTGTAAAACAACCAGGTTCAGGAACAGTTTCTTCCAACAGGTGATTAGGTTCTTGAACTCTGGAAGCTATCTCAGGAATGTTAGTCAATGAGAAGGTCCTGTCTAGGTCAAACCATTATGGTGCAATAGAAATTATGAGATGTTCACTCACAGTTATTCGTTTAAAATGTCAATCAAGTGCAATATTTTACACAATCCAACATTCACACTGCAAATGTGGAAGCAATGTTACTAGACTTCTGACTGTGCCAAGTTCCGAACAACATGTAGTACTTTTTACACCCGCTTGTCCTTCTCCCACTTAGGATCTATCCCAAGTGGTTTACACCCTTCAGTGATCAGACGAGTTACACCGGATATGAATGTTTTCCAAGTTTCTAGCAAAGAGAAAGGGCACATGCATATCTGAAGTATTTTAACCTCAGAGCTGGCTTCACATGCAGAGTGTGACACTCGGATCGGACATGATTTCACGGTGAGTCATTGATTTGCCAGACCTACCCTTCCTGAAAACAGTTTGTAAAACAAAATCTTCTCACTGGTTGGAAAACAAGTCCTGAATGCATTACAACAATAACAGGATAAACCTTCTGCAAGTCATAAAAGCAGTGTGAAATCTCACAGGACTTGTACGGATCTGCTGAAGGAAGAAAATAAAGCATATGTCTTACTAAGCAAGGATGCAAAATTTAAGTGGTTAACACCAATAAAAAATAATCATCAATTTATGCACAGTTAAAATATGTGAGTAAAACACGCACTCATACAACAAAACTCTGAACCTCTGAAGCATAAGCCACAGCATTACAAACGCAGCATTGCACACTTTAAACTTGATAAGTGAACCAAAGTAGACGGGTTCTTTGTCAAACACACTGAGTTTCAAATATAAACAATGCAGTCAGACTGGTCAAGACAGACTGAAACGGCTTCCAATGAAAGTGTTTATATCTTACCCCAAGCTATAATGAACTTGTAAATAGTTAATGCACTTACATTAGGTAGGTTCAAACCTCTGTTTGAAGACAGCCGGAAGAGCTCTGCATAAACTAATGTCATTAGAAACTGTTTGGTGCATTAGTCCTAATGAAAGAGGTTTCAGTGTGTTTATCCAACTATACCCAAAGTTATAAAATGTGCTCACACACTGACAGTTTAGCTCAGAGTTAAACTCGAGCTGCCCTCTGTATCTTGGTTTTGGCTCCCTCATTTACCATCTGCAAACAGTGGATCTGAGAAAATTATTTTAGCAGATAGTATTAAAGGGCTGCTCTTTAGTGATTAGGGGGCCAAGTATGTTAACAAAATGTGCATGGTACAGTGATGCAATGGCTAACACTACGGCCTCCCAGTACCCGTTTCTCTACACTGGTCCTGACTAGGGTACCTTCTGTGTAATTTGTGCATGTCCAAGTGGGTTTGGCCAGATTATTTGGTTTCCTCTCCTATCCCAAAGGAACGCATTTAGTTTAACTGGTAAAACTGCCCACACACACACCACACACACAAATATGTATAAAACCACTAGGGAAACTGGAACTTCATAAGCATCAAAGAGCTGCTGGCCAAACCTCCTTAAAATCAGGAAAAAACAACAAACTGTAGCCAATTACAGTTTAATTTCAACAACGGGTTTAGAAAATTGATACTTCTTTTTTGAAAAATAAGACATATTATTTATATATATACATACAAGTACTTTCATCCTTAACAGAACTTCAGAGTGTGTGTGTGTGTGTGTGTGTGTGTGTGTGTGTGTGTGTGTGTGTGTGTGTGTGTGTGTGTGTGTATATATACTTTATATAAGCACTTTCATTCTTAACAGAACTTCAGTATGTATAACATGTATACACAGACATACATACATGTGTGGGCGCATGTAGTATGTAAATCTTCATGCTGTAATGAGCTGACATCCCACTCAGAAACGTTTGTCTGCTTTACATTTATGTTTTACAGGCTGCAACTCCCCTTTATCTCTGGGCAAGCTAAAGTAGGTATCAGAAAGTAAATAAGGGAATGAAAGTAAATGGTGTAGATGTCAGCAGGATTCTATACCTTAAATCACCTGAAATTTTCTTTATCGGTTCACTTCTCTCTAAACAGGGGAGCTCCATCCACAGAAGTATATTTAGATGCCTTTTATGTTCCAATCTATACAGACCTCATAATTCTAGATTTGTCCTCTGTCTGTTGCACATTGGGTTACTCTCAAAAGTAGTTACCTACATGTCCAGTAGGTAACCAATCAAAGTAACCTGATGACTACTGCTTCACTCCATTCCCCAAGGACACATTTTAAACTAAGTAGATGACCTTTTACTTACTGAATGCACCATGACTGGTCATCAGCAAATGAATCATCTCTAGTACAGATGTTTTAAGTGAAAATGATGAGACCAGTTTGGCTGTTCTGCTGGACAAAGCTGGACAGACAATATACAGGACAGCTAGTGGGCACAATGATTCTCTCTCTCTCACCCATACTTGGGAACATGGCTCATGGTAACGGTGTTCTTCTTATACCATGCATCGCTTTCTTTCACGGAGATAATTTATCGATAGCTGTCAAACTCAAAAGTCTACGAAATAAGATGTCATATTAATAAATACTACCCGTTTAGTCACAATGCAGCATGGTGGCTTGAAAGGACTGATGCCTATAGAAATTGCTGTACATTACACTCTTAACAGAAAAGTTGCTTAAGTCAGGAAGTACTTTAAAACAGAACAGGACCAGAAGTACGACATTAAGCTACATTCTGCCACTGAATATAGTGAATACCACGCTTCCTAAACATGGGTGAAAGTTACAGTGACAAACTACACAAAGCCTGCTGAAGGGAATAGAACTCTGAGCAGCTGTATTCAATCTTAAGGCAGTTGCACCAACTGGACCTTGAAGCTGTCTCTGAAGCCCAGACACAACTACACCAGTCTTATGTCACTGGTTTCCAGACCCAGAGAGGCTATTATCTATTGCTGAGGAAGTTCTCCCACCCACTGAGGTAACAGAATAAGCCTAAAGGGAGATGTATGTGGTCCCAAGTCCTATGGCAGCTAACCCCAGCCCTGAGGGGGACACAAGTGGCCCTCAGCTAGACATCCCAGACCTTGGGGCTGTATTACCTGGTTCTGTCACAGACGTACTTGCTCAAACAACCAAACCCAGTAGTTCCACCTGACCCTTCGACTATGGTAGCTGCATGCACCCCTGAGATACTCACCCAGTTTTCTAATGCAACAGACGGAAGCCTATGTGCAGCGGGTCCAGCCCTATGGCATCTACATAGGTTCATACTAGGCTATCTGCCCTAGGGCATTTACAAGCCTAGCCAGTGTGTGTTTGGCTTTCAACACCCATTTTAAAATGAATTTTGCTATGCCCTTTTTCGAGGTTAGTATACTGTGCATCTGTGTAACAGTGACACAGAAGTGATACCTGGAGTAAATCTACGATCTCCCATCCACTCAAGATTCCTCTTGAAGAGAGTCAATGAGGGACTCTGCCTAACCTGGACTGGGATTTTATTCCAGTGAAGGGAGCCTCTGGGTTATGAATCTGTCCCTTCAGCATGTCCTATTTATTTCAGTGCTGAGGTTCAAGTCTCTCGAGCGCGTAGCTCGATGGGATTTGGATTTTCTGAGGTGCAGCATGTCCATTAATTCCGGGTTGGACATGGCTTTATACGTCAGGCACAGATCGCCTCTGAGCAGGCGGTATGCCACTGAGTAGAGCTGCAGTTTCTTTAACCGGGCAGCATATGGCATCTGTTTGAGCCCTCTGATCCTCTTGGTGAGGTACTTTTGGGGTCTTTCCAGTTGCTGCAGGTGTCTGGTAAGGTACATCCCAAAAGGGGCATTGTACTCAATTATGGGCCTGATGAGGGATGAATACAGAGGCATGATGACCTCCCCTGATCTAGATGTGAATCCCTTCATGATTAGGTGGGCTATATAAAATGTTTTTCTAACCACTTTGGCCATGTGGTTGTCGAATGCGAGATTGCTATCAACTTGGGTCCCCAGGTCCCTAATTACTACTTCCGTACTTAATAGATTACCATCTATGTGGTAATTTGTGGGCACTTTGTTTTTGCCGAAGGGAATGACTATACACTTTTTGGCGTTTAGCTTGAGGCCATGGCTCTGGCACCAGTTGTTTGTTTCTATGAGGCCCTTTTGTAGGATGCTTGTGTCAGCTGGAGAGTCGATTATGGCACCCAGTTTGCAGTCATCTGCGAACTTGGTCAGCCACAGTCCTTCTGTGTTGGCCTGTACCGCTGAGAAATATATACCAAACAAGAGAGGTCCCAGGACTGAGCCTTGTGGGACGCCACTTGTAATTGGTTTGGAGTCTGACATGGCTCCAGCAATTCTAACCATGTGGGTTCCATCCTTGAGCCAGTTTGCAACCCATCTAGTGACATAGGGGTTTATGTTTAAGCTGGTGAGCTTATCTATAATGCCCAAGTGGGGTATTGTATCGAAGGCTTTTGCGAGGTCCAGGTAGGCTGTGTGGACCACCTTCCCCTCGTCAATGGCCTTGGTGACTGTTTCAAAGAAATCAACCAGGTTTAAGAGGCAGGATCTGCCTTTAACAAAGCCGAACTGGGTAGGATCCAGTGTCTGTAGGTCCCCAATATCTTTATTTATGAGGTCCATGATGATCCTTTCCATAGCTTTGCAGACCAAGCTAGTCAGGCTTATGGGGCGATAGTTTCCAGGATCCGTTGAGGCACCACCTTTGTGGAGAGGGACCACTGTTGCTGTACGCCACTCTTTGGGTACATATCCTGTAGTAAGGCTGAGACTGAACAGTAGTTTTATGTTTGGGTTTAGTTCTTCTTGGAGTTCATGTAGGACACAGCCCGGGACACCGTCTGGTCCCATTGATGCTGTGTTTTTTGCTTTGGAGAGGGCAGCTCTTACCCGAGCATCTGAGATGTCAGGGGGGCAGCACTCTGCTGGAATAGATATTTGCCCTTTTGGTGGGGAAGGGTGGGAGAAGTTTGCGCTGAACCTGTCAGCTAGGATGTTGGCAATGTCTGTGGGTTCGGTGTATTTTTTGTCATTTTGGACTAATTATGAGCATATCTGGGAATTCCCAACCAGGTTTCTAACATAACTAAAGAAAGCCTTGTGATTATCCTTAGTGTCCTGTGCAATTTTTCTCTCGAAGCTGGCCTTAGACGATTTTATGAGAGCCCGTAGTTTTTTGCTAATACTGATCAGAGATGCCTTCCCTTTTTGGGATTTTGCTCTATCATGTAGTAGCTTCCTCCTCCTATTGTATAGTTTGTTTATGGCTGGAGTCCACCAGACAGGACACCTGCCTTTGGAGGATTGGGTCTTGGTTTTGTTTGGGATTGCATGATCCATGCATTCCTGAAGGTGTTCATAGAATGCGTTTATAAAGAATTATGCGGTCTGGGCCGTATTTTCCACAGGCCCGGGGGCTTTGAGGAGTGTGAAATTTGCTTTAGAGAAGTTTTGCACTGTGGTTTTCTAGACAGGGGCTGGGGTCGGGATGTGAATATCTAGTGAGATTAGTTTATGGTCTGATCTTACCAGTGAGGGATACACTTCTGGTCTGGAGCATAGAGTCCCCATGTTGGTGACGATCAGGTCCAGTATGTTTTCCCCTCTTGTGGGAGTGGTAACAAGCTGTTCCATAGCATTTGAGTTTATAAATTCTAGGAACCTTTGGGCTAGGGTGTTGGAGCTAGAGTAATGCTCCCAGTCTATGTTTGGGTAGTTGAAGTCGCCCAATATAATGGTGTTTGGAGAGACCTTCATATTTTCCAGTGTTCTCAGGAAGGCTGAGTGGGGTTCCTGGGTATGGGAGGGTGGTCTGTAGCAGGCTATAAACTGGAAGGCAGTTTTACCCACTGTTAGTTGCACGCATGCAGCTCTGAAACAAGTACAGCAAAAGTCTTTAGTATTGGGGTAATTATAACATATCCTGTGGCTGCAATACCTGACCCTTAAACGGCTACACCTGCCTCTGGAACAACACCACCTAACTATGTCACATCTCAACCTACCATGATGCAATACAGCCAGCCTAAAGTGAACTTCAGCTGTCCCCTGACACAACTACACTCCATTTAATTTCTCCAAGTTTTTCAGGTTCCTAATTCCACTACGGGAATGGACCCCATTTCTAAATTAGAATATAACTAGGGTTCATGAAATTAGTATCGTTTCAGTCTTTGATGTTAGCCAAAAGTGCTCTTCATATGAATTGCGATAGTCAATTCTGAGCACATTGCAGGTGCTGCAGAGTTGCATGTGTTGGTAGGATACAAGTACGACTATAGATTCTTTTAGTCCCATTGCTCCTATCACTAGTACAACCATCTGGGTATCTTTCTTCCACTCCTCTAGCATTTCTGCTCGCAAATCTGGATATTTTTTGACAGTCTCTCTCTCTCTCTCTCTGTATGCAAGGCAGCAATCCTTAGGTGTAGCAATTTCAATCATCAATGCCACTTTCTTCATGGGCAATTAGATCTGGTTTTCTCACGTCTATTTTTTGAACCGCTGGTACTGGGTTAACCCATGAGATGTACACTTCATTTTCTACAGGAGTGATTCATATTTCCAATGCATCTCAGCTACTTCAATACTATACTGTTTGCACAATCCTTAATGCAACCGTCTTGCCACATTATTGTGCTTTTCAGTGTACAGGCCCTTGTGCTTTTCAGTGTACAGGCCCTTGTGCTTTTCAGTGTACAGGCCCTCTTCCACATTTCCTTAACTACTGCATCAAATACCGATTTGACATGAGATTGTTCCAGGAGTTCTCTCTACTGATCACAACATTTATTATGCCTTTTCCATTTTTTTCTCTCTCTTCGACTTCCTCTCTTTGTGTTTTAAAACTTTCACTGTTTGGATCTGATGAGGTCAGCAGATATGTACGCAGTCCTATAACTGCAGATCTATACATGTAATCAATTTTGAAAAGGTCCATACCTCCTGCAGAGTGAGAAATTTGTAATCCTGATATATACTAATTTTTACAATTCAATTTGATCCAATACCTTTTGGGGCCAATCACCTCAAAAAGTACAGCTGTGTACACTTACCATAAATGTAGATGTTAGAGTGTATTCACTGTTGCAGTCATTACATTTGGGTTATCTGCTTTAGCCCTCAGTCGGCCTGATTATCAAAGTCTTGGGTCCTCCGTCGGTTGCGGTCTCATCTTCCATGAAGTCAGGTAGTCAGGGGTATAAAGCATGCAGCCGACGCCATTACATCAGTTTTTCTTGCCCCAGATGTCAGGTGCCCCCATAATGGGAAGCAATTATATACAAGGTTACACCTCCAACAAAAAGCAAATACACCAGAAAGCTTTAAGCATTGTAAGCAAGAATAGAGGTATAGTCAATAGAAGTCAGGGGGCTGGGAGGGAGGGTAACCAAGACTGCAACAGTGAATACACTCGAACATCTACATTTATGGTAAGTGTACACAACTGTACTATGTTCTTCGTGTTTCACTGCTGCAGTCATTACATTTCGGTAGATTCTCAAAGCTAAGGAAGGGAGGAGGCAATCAGATAGCATCAGGACCAGCTATAAGGCCCTGCAAGACTGCAGTGGCAAAACCAACTCTGGATTTAGAAAAAATTGGAAAGTGGTAATGCTTGGTGAAGGTATGTACAGAACTCCATATAGCAGCTTCTAGGATGTCCCTGGTAGAGACACCTCTGAGAAAGGCTGTAGGGGAAGATGCAGCCCTGGTTGAATGTGGTCTTATCCCCCTGTGGGGTAGGTTTTCCATGGTGCTTATAGCAGAAATTAATGCAATGGCCTATCCACTTAGAAATGGTTTGCTTTGAAATGGCCTTCCCCTCTACCCCTGCAGCAAATGCAACCAGCAGCTGTCCAGATTTCCTGAGAGGCGTAGTCCTGTCCAAGTAAAATCTAAGTTGTCTGTTCACATCCAAGGAGTGCAGTATTCGTTCCCCTTTGTTCTGTGGATTAGAAAATAAGGTTGGCAAATGAATGGACTGATTAAGGGCCACACTGGATACCACCTTGGACATAAAGGAGGGATTGGTCCTGAGGGACACCC
The DNA here is from genome assembly GCF_019279795.1 of Protopterus annectens. Classification (NCBI taxonomy): domain Eukaryota; kingdom Metazoa; phylum Chordata; order Ceratodontiformes; family Protopteridae; genus Protopterus; species Protopterus annectens. The sequence continues at coordinate 7,487,501 of NC_056741.1, forward strand.
TGTCCGCATGTAAGATGATGAAATGCTCCACTGCCATGAGGGCCTGTAATTAATTTACGCACCCTTCTTGCTGAAGTGATGGCTAGAAGGAAGGCTGTTTTCCAAGAAAGGAATTTCAACTCTGCATTTGCAGCTGGTCCAAGGGGAGGTAGAGTGAGCTTTTCCAATACAAAGTTAAGGTCCCTGGCTGGAGTAGGGGCTCTCCTGGGTGGTCTTAAGTTTTTGGCCGCTCTGAGGAATTGCTTCAGCAGTGGATGAGAGAAGAGTGGTGGCTCTGTATTCTAATGTGCTGAAATGGCAGAGGCATGAATTTTGAGGAAGAAAAGGAAAGGCCCTTGTGAAGCATCTCAGTTAAGTATTGAAGAATGTGCAATACATTGGGCACTGTTGTGCCCATCCCCTGAGTTTGGCTCCAGGCACAGAATCTTGTCCATTTTTCAGCATAGGATTTTCTAGTGCTAGGCCTCCTTGCCTCCAGAATGACATCCATCACTTGCTTACTGAGGGATGGTAATGGAGAGATCATGTAATTAGCCAGGCTGCAAGGTTCAGGGTTTGAAACTGTGGGTGCAGAATCTGGCCCTCCTGCTGGGACAGCAGGGCAGGGGTCTGAGGCAGGTGCCATGGTTCCAGAAGTGACACTGCGCAAGAGGGGGTACCAGTGTTGGCGTGGCCAGTCTGGTGCAATAAGTATTGTCCTTGATTTGTCCGGTTTGATCTTTAGTAGCACTTTGGAGAGGCAGAGGGGGAAAGGCATAAACTGATAGGTTTTTTAGGTGAAGGACAGGGCATCCACTTTCCAAGCTTGTCTGTGGGGAGTTCTTTTCCAGAATCTGTCCAATTGGTAGTTCGGAGGGGAGGCAAACAGGTCTATCTCTGGGCTCCCCCAAGTTGAATATCTTTGGTTCCAGCTTCCACTCATGTGGGTCCATGAGATTTCTGCTTAGGTCATCTGCCAGTGTATTTAGCTTGCCTAGCAGGAATTGAGCTTGTAAGTGCACTTGGTAGCTCAAGGCTGTCTTCCACAGAGCCATGGCTAGTCTGCAGAGAGGGTATGAGTGGGTTCTCCCTGCTTGTTTATGTACCACATAACAGTGGTGTTGTCCGTCCTGGAAGAATCTGGTCCTTGAAGGCTGTCAGAGCATTCTGTACAGCTAACATTTCTTTTTGATCAATATACCGGTGCATTTGATTCGGGTTCCATTTGCCCTGAATGCACTTCCCTGTCAAGTGAGCCCCCATGCATAGTCTGATGTGTCTGTTAGGGTTTGGGCAGCAGGGGGTAGAGTGAATGGCAGCCCCTTGTTTTGGTGGCAGGCCTCTGCCCACAAAGGAACTCTTGTCTTTAGACAAGGTATGATAGGAATCATTGATTCTAGGTCTTGAGAATGTTGACACCATAGGCTTTTCAGATACCATTGTAGTTTCCTCACATGCAGTCTTGCATATGGAATTAGTAGAACGCAAGAGGCAATAAACCCCGGGGCTTGCAGTATTTTCCTTGCAGATATCTGGGTTTTTGTGGCAAGTAGCTTGAAGTAGGCTGCCAAATGGACTTGTTTCTCTGGTGTGAGGTAAGGCCATCTGGGAAGTTGTAGTCAAGCTTGCTCCCAGGAATACAATTTGCTGGCAGGGTACTAGATGATTTCCTTTCATTTATGGTGTACCCCAGAAAAGTTAGTAATTTCTTTACAAATGCCAGATGATTTAATAGTATGTCCTGTCTGAATTGGACAATCGTCCAGGTATATTTCTTTGCCTGCAAAATGCAATGTCTGGAGCTAGGAACTTGGTGAATACCCTGGGCGCAGTAGATAAGCCAATGGGCAGTGCAGAGAACTGATAGTGCACTTAGCCTGCTCTGAAGCGTAGGTATCTTCTGCAAGATTCCCGTATTGGGATGTGCAGGTAGGCTTCCTTTAAATCCAGTGTTGCCAACCAGGCATTTTTGCCTAGCATGGGAAGCAGCTGATGAAGAGTTAGCATTTTGAATTTTGGGATTACCGAAAAAGTGTTTAGGATAGACAGGTCCAGACAGGACGCCAGGAATGGTCTTTTCTGGGTATCAGGAAAAGTCTTGAATAGAAACCTTGCCCCCATTCTTCTTCTGGGACAGGTAGAATAGTCCTGATGCTTAGAAGAGAGAGAAAGTACAGTTTTGTACCTACCATAAATGTAGATGTTCGAGTGCTAATACAGCTGCAGTCATAACAGATGGGTTTTCCTGCCGTCAGGCGGGTCCTCGGTCGGCCGAATTCCAAAGTCTAGGTCCGGCGCCGGATGTCGTCGCTTCTACCCTGACGTCAGTGTGACAGGGGTATAAAAGAACCAGCCGACGCCATTTTCTTCAGTTTTTCTTGCCCCAGATGTCAGGTGCCCCCAGAAGGAAGGCAATACATAAATTTATGTAATAATGCAATGCAATATAATCAAAAAACAGTAGTTGCAAGCAAATACACCATAAAATAATACCCCCAATCAGGTTGTATGAGGAGGTGCTAGCCATTAGGCCTGTCTCAAGAGGGGAAGGAGGGAGGGAAACCTGGACTGCAGCTGTATTAGCACTCGAACATCTACATTTATGGTAGGTACAAAACTGTACTATGTTCATCGTGCATACAGCTGCAGTCATAACAGATGGGTAGAATCCCAAAGCTAAAAAAGGGGTGGTAGGTACTAGGTGGAACTAGGAGGAGCCAGGATGCCCCGCAAGACTTCAGTGGCAAAGCCTGCTCTAGATTTGGAGTATAATGGTAGGTGGTAGTGCTTGGAGAAAGTATGTACAGAACTCCAAGTGGCAGCTTCCAAAATATCTTTGGTTGGAACCCCTCTGAGGAAAGCTGCAGAGGTAGCTGTGGCCCTTGTGGAGTGAGATCGGATGCCTGCAGGTACAGTTTTACCATGAAAAGAGCAACAAAAGCGTATGCAGTGGGCTATCCATTTTGAGATTGTCTGTTTGGAAATAGGCTTCCCTTGAGCTACTGTAGCATAGGACACAAAGAGTTGCTCTGATTTTCTGAAAGGCTTTGTTCTGTCCAAATAATAACGTAGCTGTCTGTGAATGTCCAAGGAATGTAGTAGTCTTTCCCCTTTGTTTTGAGGATTAGGATAAAAGGTAGGTAAGTGGATAGCCTGATTCAAGGCTACCCTGGATACTACCTTTGGCATAAAGGAAGGATTGGTTCATAAGGAAACTCTGTCCTGATGGAAAATGATGAAAGGCTGCACAGCCATGAGAACTTGTAGTTCCGAAACCCTGCGAGCTGAGGTGATAGCCAGCAGGAAGGCTGTTTTCCAGGACAAATATTGCAGATCTGTTGAAGCAGCTGGCTCAAAAGGAGGCAAGGTCAGTTTTTCTAGAATGAAATTGAGGTCCCAAGCAGGTACTGGTTGTTTCCTTGGGGGTTTTATATTCTTAGCCCCTCTGAGGAACTGTCTTAAGAGGGGGTGAGAGAATAAAGGAGGGTCAGTGTTGTATTCTGCAGAAATGGCTGAGGCATGGATTTTGATGGAGGAGAATGAAAGTCCACTGCTTAGCATCTCAGCTAGGTACTGTAATATTTGAGGTAAATTCAGTATTCCAGGATTCTGGCCCTTTTTCTCATTCCAGGCACAAAACCGTTTCCATTTTGAGGAGTAGGCTTTTCTAGTAGAAGGTCTTCTGGCCTCCAAAATGACATCCTGCACCTCCTTGGAGAGTAGGGTCTGTTGTGATTTTAAGGAATCTTCCATGCGGCTAGATTGAGTGTTTTCAGCTGACTGTGAAGAGTTTTGAAGTTGTGCTGAGTCAGTAGAAGAGGCATTAGAGGCAGGATCCATGGTGGGGAATGCGTCAGGCTCCTCAGGAGTGGGTACCAGTGTTGTCTTGGCCAGTCTGGAGCAATGAGAATCATCTTTGGTCTGTCTGCTCTGGTTTTTAATAGAACTTTGGGCAACAGAGGAAGAGGTGAAAAGGCATAAACTGTCATTGTTGTCCAACTGAAAGAGTGCGTCCACTTTCCAGGCCTGTGGATGAAAGGTCCTTAAGCAGAATTTTGCCAATTGGTGATTTCTGTGGGAGGCAAAGAGATCTATGTCTGGCTTTCCCCATGCTTGAATTATCTTTGTAAAAACTTGAGGATGCAACTTCCATTCGTGTGGATCTGTCATATTTCTGCTTAGGTTGTCTGCCAGCGTGTTTTCCTTGCCTGGCAGGTACTGTGCTTGAAGTTCAATTTGTAATTCCAGAGCCATGTTCCAAAGAGACATGGCAAGCCTGCATAGGGGGTATGAATGGGTTCCTCCCTGTTTATGTACCACATTACTGTGGTGTTGTCTGTCCTTATCAATAGCTGGCCTGGATGCAGTAGGTCTTTGAAAGCTATAACAGCTTTTATTACTGCTAGCATTTCCTTTTGGATTGATGTGTAGGTGCTTTTCTTTTTGAGACCATTTGCCCTGAATGCACCGATCCGTCATGTGCGCCCCCCCCCCCCCCCACCCAGGCGTAGTCCGAGGTGTCTGTGGTGATGACTTGATTTGCTTGAGGCTTGCAGAATGGGAGACCTGTGTTTCTTTGTCATGCTTGAGCCCACCAAAGAAATTCCTTTTGAAGACATGGAATCAGTGTTATTATTGTTTCCAAACTGTGGCTGTGTTGAGACCACAGGTTTTTTAGGTACCATTGAAGTTTCCTCAGATGCAACTTTGCACGTGGGATTAGTAGGATGCAAGATGCCATGAATCCCAGAGCCTGCAGGATTTTCCTTGCAGTCAGCCTGGTGAAAGTTGCCAGTTTTCTGAAGTATTGAGATAGTTGCCCTTGTTTCTTTGGCGTGAGGTAGGCCATCTGGGTGTTTGTATCCAAGCTGGCACCCAGGAAAATTATTGTTTGAGAGGGTATTAGCCTTGATTTCTTTTTGTTGACTGTGTATCCCAGAGAATTCAACAACATTATTACAAACGCCAGATGTTTCAGAAGTATGTGCTTGCTGTCCCGCTTGGATCAGGCAGTCGTCCAAATATGGGTATATTTGTATCCCTTGAAGTCTGCAGTAGGCAATTACTGATGCCAGGCATTTCGTGAACACTCTGGGCGCAGTAGATAAGCCAAAGGGCAATGCAGAGAATTGATAATGTGTTGAACCTGCAAGAAATCTGAGGTATCTTCTGCAATCTTGTCTGATTGGGACATGCAGGTATGCCTCCTTGAGGTCCAATGTTACCAGCCAAGACTCCTTGCCCAGCATGGGAAGAAGCTGCTGTAATGTGAGCATCTTGAATTTTGGCACGAGTAAGAATGTGTTTAGGATGGATAGGTCCAAAATAGGTCTCCAATCTTTGCCGTTCCTTGGTACCAGGAATAGTCTGGAATAAAAACCTTGACCCTGTTCTTGTGCAGGTACCTCTTGAATAGTTTTCATGTCCATGAGATCTGAAATTTGTTTTTGTGCCTCTGCCCTTTGATTGTGTGGCAGGTTTGGCATGCCTCTCATTTTTGGAAGGGTGTGAAAGTGGAATCTGTAGCCTCTGTCTATAATGTCCAGGATCCATTTGTCTTTTGTGACAATATGCCAATTTTTCGAAAAATATGCCAGTTTTCTGCCTAAAGGTGCTGCCATTTGAGCCTTGCTTGGCATGCAAAGGGGAAAGTCATTGGGTCTGCTTTCTGAATGGCTGTGAACTATCCTCACCACCTCTTTGTGTAGGTGCTTGCCATTGTCTGCCTCTAAACGATCCTTGGGATTGCCCTCTACCCCTCGGGCGCCTGTATCTACCTCTTTGGGGTCTGTTCGTGGCTGGAAAGGACCAATTTTTTGAAGGCCAGTTTCTGCTGAAACGTGGAGGTTGTACCTGTAGGAAATCTTTCACTGTTTGCATTGATTTTGCCTTTTCCTCCATTTTCTTTAATACCTCCTCAGCTTGAACACCAAACAATACATCTTTTTGCAGAGGTGCATCTAGTAATTTAGCTTTGACATGATCTGGTAAGGTTTACTCTTTGAGCCAAGCATGTCTACGTATGACTGATCCTGTAACAGCAGCTCTACATGAGGCCTCTAAAGCATCAAAACCACATTGCAAGGTATGTTTACCCACTTGTTCTGCACTATGTAACAAATCCTGCAACTCCTTCAAGTCTGGTTGTTCATGTTGTGACATTTTGCTTTTCAACTGTGATAACAGAAACTGTTGTTACTTTAACATATGGAACTGACAGTTTAATGCCCTCATGGTTAAGGTGGCCGAGGTGTATACCTTTTTCCCCCACCTTTCTAAAGCTCTGGAATCTCTCTCTGAAGGTAATGGATTTTTAGCAGTGGAGGCCTTAATTCCCTTGGGACCCTGTGAAATAGTTTCTGGGTCAGCCGTATGGCTTTTGTATAGGAATTGGTGTGAATCAGGAACCCGGTAATACCTGTCAGGCTTGACTGGAGCTGGTGGTAAAGAATCTGGGTTAAGGCAGGCCTCCGAATACACATCATCTAGAATGTCTAAGACAGGAGGTATAGCCAGAGGCCTGTGCTGAGGGAGCAAGAGGAAATCCCTAAGCCTTTTCTTGGAGTCTGAGTTCTCTTGGCCTTCCCAGTGGAAGTGTTCCCTCAAGGTATGTAAGGTTTCCCCCAAAAGAGTAATCCTCAGGGGGGGGGACAGAGGGAATGGACTCCTCTGCATCAGAATCTTCAAAAGGGGAGTATGAATGTTCCTGGTCTTCAGAATGTTCTGAAATAATGGAGGCCTGGTCCGAGGAAGGGGATTCTTCCTCCACTCTGGGCCTTTTGTCCGGGGGGGGGGACCCCTGATGAGAGTAATCAAATCCTCAGCCATTTTGAGCATCTGCTTTTTAAGCATGGGGCCTTGAGAGGGGCCCTGTGGAGCTTGTCTTTTAGTATGCATGGCTGCTTTAGACTTAGTGAAAGCCTTGATGGAAAAAGAAGAGGAAGGCCTGAAGACACCTTGAAAGGTGGCAGGCCTGTTTAAACTCTGAGTTTCACCGCCAAGAGTGGCTTCAGTATCTGTAGTCGGGGTGTGGGCTGAAGAGCCTGCGACCTCGGGCACAGAAGACACCGCCAATGAAGTGTCAACGGTAGTGAGGGGTTGCGTAGGTGCCTCGCTGAGAACCGGACCACCTGTAGTCGGCTTTGGCGTGGTGTCGGTAGAAGTCGCGGACCTCGTATGTCGGTCCTTATCTTTGCGTCTTTTACTCAAAACTGGAGTCGGAGTATCCAACGACATAATGTAATTAAATTTTTTGCCAAAATAGTGTTGGGCGAACTCCGCCCGACGGTTAATAGTGCGTCTGTTGAATGTAGCACAAAAACGACAGGCCGAGACGTCGTGGCCTGGGCCTAAGCAAGGAATGCAGAGGGAATGAAAATCCTTATGCGGTATTTGCTTCCCACATGAAATGCAATTATTAACTTTGTCTGACATCGGTCTGAGGCAAGAAAAGTTTCCCCAACGGGGTACTTAGCTTTCAAGAAGACTTCGGTTGAAAAATATTCGTAATCTCAGGAGCTGGCCGACCGGCACTTGCGAACTGCTTCTGCTTCGGGCACCGCACGGCAAGAAAGACTGGAGAAAATGGCGTCGGCTGGTTCTTTTATACCCCTGTCGCACTGACGTCAGGGAAGAAGCAACGACATCCGACGCCGGACCTAGACTTTGGAATTCGGCCAACCGAGGACCCGCCTGACGGCAGGAAAACCCATCTGTTATGACTGCAGCTGTATGCACGATGAACATCTTGCTTTTGAGCCACTGCCCACTGATTTGGGGGTAGGTCTAGCCAAAGGTTTGGCGTTGGTGGAAGTGGAATCTGTATCCTTGGGACACTACATTTAAAACCCATTTGTCGTGGGTAGTGAGTTCCCAGTTTTTGCATGCAGGGCGATCTTTCCCCCTAAAGGAATAGTCAGTTGAGCAGGGTTTGGAAGGTTTAAAGTTGTCATTGTGACAGTTTACCATGGGGGGTGTCTTACTACTCCCGGCTTTGGAAGTGGGAGCCCCCCACTGCTTAGGCCTGTGAGTACCTTGGGACTGAAGCCTGCGTGGTCTGCTGGTTCTGGTTTTGGACTGAGAAAGCCTGGAAGAGGCAGGAAAGGACCAATTCTTTGAAGGCCAGTGCCTAATAAATCTGGGAGGCTGTACTTGCAGGAAATCTTTTAACAGTTTGCATGGATTTAGCTTTTTCCTCCATATTTTTAAGTACTTCTGCTTTGTTGCCAAACAGGCAGTCTTGGTTTATGGGAGCATCCAGTAATTTAGCTTTAACATGATCTGGCAAAGATTACTCCTTAAGCCAAGCATGCCTTCCAAGTACAAACCCAGTAACAGCAGTCCTGCAAGATGCCTCTAATGAATCAAAACCACATTGCAAAGTATGTTTTCCAACTTGTTCAGCAGAATGCATTAAATCCTGTAATTCTTTATTTTCAGCACAGTCAGGAATCATCATTTTCTGTTTAAGCAATCCAATAATATGCTGCTGATACTTTAACATATGAAACTGGTAGTTTAAGGCCCTAATGGCCAAAGTTGCAGAAGTGTATACCTTCTTACCCCATCTGTCCAGGGCCCTGGAATCTCTATCAGAGGGGGTAGGGTTTTGGCAGTAGTAGCCTTAATGCCTTTGGGTCCCTATGAAATGGTCTCAGGATCTGCAGTAGGATTCTTAAAGAGGAACTTGTGAGAGTCAGGTACTCTAATACCTCTCAGGTTTGCTGGGAGCAGGAGGTGAAGTGTCAGATGCCAGGCTAGATTCCAAGAAGGCATTATCTACAATGTCCAGTACAGGAGGGATAGCTAAAGGCCTGTGTTGAGGTAGGAGTAAAACTTCCCTAAGCCTATTTTTGGAGTCAGAGTACTCCTGGCTTTCCCAGCATAAATGCTCCCTAAGAGTATGCAAAATTTCACCAAAAGAGAAATCCTCTGGAGGGGAAGTAGAGGGAATGGAGTCCTCTGCATCAGAATCCTCCTAGGTAGATAAGTGCATTTCCTGGTCATCAGAGAAAACAGAAATTTCAGAATCCTGATCTGAAGAATCAGAAGGAAAATCAGTTCTAGGTCTCGAGAAGGATGACGTTCCCCCGATTAGAGTAATAAGGTCTTCAGCCATTCTTATCATTTGTTTTTTAGGCATAGGGGCCTGACAATGTTGTCTGGACATCTGTTTTCTAAGCATGGATCGAGTTTTAAGCCTTGAAGAAGATGTCGTTGGTTTAATATGCAAGTCAGTAGGCCTGAATACATCCTCAGAAGCCGGTGCCTGCACAGCGGCTCCGAACCCATCCAAGGTAGAGACATCCGCAGGTTCCACAGTTGAAGAAGTAACTCACGGCATACCGGACTCCAAATGGGTCTCAGTAGAGGCCTGCGAATCTGAAGTAGCGGGTATCAGGGGCTGCGAAAGCACCTCACTGACTATCGGTGAACTGGCGACTAGCTTAGGAGAAGCATCGTCGGCAGATTTGGACCTATGCGGTCTTTCTTTATCTTTGCATTTGTTCGGAATGTTGGTAGTCGGGTGGCTTACCGAAGCAATTTCTGGATAACTGAACAGAGTACCAAAATATTTAGATGCGAAAATTAACTGACGACGAATAGTTTGAGGTTTGAATAAGTCACAAAACCAAAAGCGAGGTACGTCGTGGTCTGGGCCTAAGCAAGGAATGCAGTACGAATGAAAATCTTTGAGGTATTTGCTTTCCACAAGAAATACAATTGTTAACGTTTACCGACATCAGTTTACAGCAAGAAAAAGGATCCCCAATGCGGTACTTAGCTTAGTTAAAAACTTCAGATCTGAAACTCGAAAACGAAAATTTCAGGAGTCGCTGACCGGCACTTGCGAACTGCTTCTGCTTCAGGCACCACACGGCAAGAGACTGATGTAATGGCATCGGCTGCATGCTTTATAACTCTGACTACCTGATGTCATGGAAGATATGAGACCGCAACCGACGCAGGACCCAAGGCATTGATAATCAGGCAGACTGAGGACTACCTGCAAGCAGATAACCCAAATGTAATGACTGCAACAGTGAAACACGAAGAACATCTTAGAACAGTAAGAGCAACTTAGTTTATAGTTTGCACTTCATTCCCAGATGTCAAGGCTGTTTATAGTCATCTGACATGTTTCTTTCACATTTGTTCATGTTTTATTGTCGATCCCTCATCGATTCCTTAATATTTATAACAGTCCCTCCTGCTTAGGTTCCTTTGTCACATTCCTGTCCCAGGTTGAGATTTTCTTGGCGCTGCAGCTTTCCTGCTTTAAAGGTTGCTTTTGCACATTTAATCAAGACCAAATGACATCCTTATACCATCTATAAAGTTTTACCACATGCAGTTGTACTTTCATCTTCTCATCTGATGAACTACACAGTTTTAAGTCATCCACAAAAAAAAAAAAAAAAAAAAATGAGAAGTCAATAAGAAAGGTTGTTTTGTTTTCTGGGAGCTAAATTGTAAAATGACAATCTGTTAAGTAAACAGCTTAATGGCTTAAGAGCACGACAAAACAGCAGCCGTCAAAAAGAATCATCCTCAAACACCCTCTTGAATGTTTATCCTTTGGGATAATAATTTGCCCTTTGTCGTGAATTAACTGTGAGGTGGTCTGCCACTACTTCAAGATCACTATAATGCAACATGCATCACAGACAACTGTAAGCACTCCTTTACGCATGAATGTGGTATGCTCTCTCTGTGACATCCCACCACTGGCAACAGTAATCAAGGAGCCTCAATCCTCACAAGTGGAGGACGTGCATTGGGAGGATGACAGACGCACACACAGTATTTCCAGATGCAGCTTACTGCATCAAGTGCAATTTCCCTTAAGAGCACACAGAGATGACAGTCAGTCTGGGGCTGGTTTCTCCCTATTTCTCCAGCAAAGCTATAGGGCTATCTCAGCTGAGTGGCCAAGACCTCCAGCACCCTCTCTGTCCAGTGCTTCGTGTCCCTGCCCAAGTAGTTACACACACACTGAGGTTTGTTTTATACGCAGACACACACATACCTGGGAAAGGCTGGCACAGGTTTACTAGCTATGCCCCCTTCTGCCCAGACTATAAGGTAATTATTACTACCACCACCCACACCCTTATCAACTACTTTAAGGCCCTTAACCAGGGGTGTCCAATCTCATTGTGTAATGTTACTATCAGTAAAAATGGTAGTTTGACCAAGAGCAAGAATATTTGAAGTGGTCCACACAGTGTCACAACATAAATACACAAGTACTCCCAGAACTTAAATATGTCTCACAAATATCAGCCACAAGGAAAGGTTTAAATATATTTAATAATAAAAGAACGAGAAAATACTCCGTAACAATCACAGTAACATCAGAGTTCAAAATCACAGGAAATATTTAAAAGAACACTGCAAGACAGTCTCAGATATTTATTATTTATTTATTTATTTTACATTTGTTAACTGGGGGTGTCTGTCTGAGCCGAAAAGGCCCTTTTTCAGCAGAGGCCTGGGGAATAAAGCCCCACAAAGAAAATTTACAGACACAATTAGTTATTTAGAAATAGTATACACACAAATTACAAGAGACATGTTTTTACAGTGGTATGCGGCACATAAACAGTTACAGTGGAGAGAACAAACAAAAATAATATTAATTTAAAAAAAAGGTAATTAATAGATTTGTAGTGTACAGCTGAAATTTGGAACATAGGTAGAATACATACATAGTACACAGGTAGAGTATACACATTGTAGATTAGCCAGTGTTTGTGAGTAAGACTGAAAACTATTATCAAGTGCTCTAGATTTAGTATGTATATGTTATCCGCTATCACTAGCCTGGGAAGCAATCATGGCACTGCCAACTTTGCTTGAGATGTTGCCTGATGAGGTCTTTAAAGGAGGCTCTGGATGATGTGTTTTGAATGCTAGTAGGGACAGAGTTCCATTTTTTTCCAGTGAACTACTATATAGTGCATCTCCAAAGCTATTGTAGCTGTTTGTGACTTCTAGTAGTAGTTTGCTTGATGATCTAAGAGGCCCTTTGGCTGAGTGATACTGTACTAGGTTTTTGAGGGCAGGACCCTTATTGGGGAAGTAATAGATAGAATGACAGCGGCAGAGCCGATTGTAGGTTAGGAGGTTGGGCAGTTCAAGCCAGTGGAGCTGTCTCAAAGCAGTACAGTGATAAATAAAGAAAACATCTAAACTAAGCTTTGCCTTATTTCTGACTATATCTAGAGAAGTACTACATCCTAGTTAGCTTACTTACAGAGCAAGCAAGGCAGATGTGGTAAGTGGGTCTCTTCCCGCTGATGCCAGGTCAAAGAAAAAACAGAATAGTCTGTCTCTCAGAGAGTTCTTAAATTAATATCTCAAATATTAGTGTTGGGATAGCTTGCATGATGACATTACTTCTTGTCATATGACTCTATCCCAGGTGAAAAACAACCATTTATGCAAATGATATAATTTAGCATCTACCTGTGAAAATACGTAGACAAGGTTTTAAGGTTTTTCTTAGATCTAAGGCAGATCCTGGAAGTCATAAAACAATAGAAACACTTCCAAGACAATACAGTAAACCTCTAGTTCTAGACATTGTGCCTGTTACTGCACTGAAACCGAAGGATAACATACTTTTTATGGCGTGGCTATAAAGTAATTTAACTTCAATTATTTTCTGAAGTTTTGCAAGTTAACCTTCTGTATTCCAGTCTCACATTTTAAAATACATACATCTAAACAGTTACAATAGTGCATGTACATTTTTGTTCTGTTCCAGTAGGGTACACTGTGGATACATTTTTAAAGCTCAGTACTTCATAACCCTTTTCAACACACACTTTTGTACCAGTAGTTTGATATACACATAACATATCATTCTAATGCATTTGTAACACAAGCATATGAATCATGTTATTCAGAAATGACAATTATTTACAAAATTCCAGATAAATGGGTTGGCAGTCTCTCCTTTCATGACACTCGAATGCTTTTTTTGTAATTGGTCCATGCTAAACGTAGATTCTTCTCCTTTTACAACTCTCATTTTGCAACAAATTATCCTTTTTTCCACATGACTTTCTTTTGTTCTAAATGCCATAATTGAGTTTTTTCAAATGACTATAAACTCTGCCTGCATCATTTCCAGTATACCGTTTGTACATTGTCAGAAGGCAGGTTATTGGTCTATAGTTTTTAAGATGGCTTACAAGTTCACATTTGTTAACCTGGTTGGTGTCAGTTTTGGGATGAGCACACACGTAATTCTTACTCTGGGACAAATCTTTGTGCAAAGATGGTAATACATTTAGCCAGAAATTAGTAAGTTATTGCATCTGGGCCTGGAGTTTCCCCATTTAGTAGCCTTTCTTAATTTTGTTTCAGTTTCTCTGGATTGAATTCATCCCATTTCATATCATCTACATATGAACTCCTTACTGTTTCAATCCATTCAGCACCTTTTCTCCCCACTGGTTCTTCATACATTCTCCAAAATGTGTTTATTTCTTATTTTTGGTGATGCTTCTATTCCTTTTTGAGTTCTTTTGCAGCTCTTTATAAAACTTTTTTTTTTGGGTGAGCAGTGAATTGCTTACCTTGCATTTTTCCTTTATATTCATCTGCATATCTAAGTATTTCTGCCTGAGGTGATCATCTTTAGTTTATCATTTGCAATAGTGTATGATCGATTCTGGCCTGCTTTGATACTATCCATTGCTTTTACCACATCTTTCCAATATTTTTATTGATCCATTCCCTCTTCTATTTTTCCAACAGTGACATTTCTAGCCTTAATCTTGTCAGTTTTCTCTATTTGACGCTTCCATGGTGGCATTTTATTTCTTCCTTTCAGTTCTCTTACTGCTCAAGGTTTTTGTGGTAAGACTTTATCGGTTATTAATTTAGCTGCACAGTAATTCATCCTATTTACCTCTGTTATTTCACATGATTTTCTCTTAAAACAGATGAACACAGTAACCAAGACTGTTATCGGACTAACATTTTGGGTTTTAGCCATTTGTAATCAGTTTTGTTCAATGATCTTAATAGGGCTATCCATCTCTATTAAATCAAACAGCACTTCCCCTTAGATCATTTTCTTACGGAGAGCAGATTTGTTGTTCTCAACTTTCCTGTGGGTATTCTAAAAAAGTTTCAGAATATCTTCATGTGGCATATCATCTTCAGATTCATCCTGCATCATTTGTGATCCTTCATATGGGAACTCAATGGCCCATCACTCCACAACATTGGTTGCATCAACATTGCCACTGTTTAATCCTCATTTCCCTGCTGTGCAGCTTCAACCAAACTCTTGTACCGGTTTCTTCTTTTTAATTCTTTTGGGTTTCAAATACCATGATGGGAAATGACCCCATTCCTAAGTCAAAGTATGACTAAAGTTCATGAAATTAGCATGGTTTCAATCTTTGATGTCATCCAGTAGTGCTCCTCGCAGCGTCCGCAATGTGCCCAGTAATGACTCCTGCAGTTCGTATGGAGTTACATGTACTGGTAACGCATCTAAATAAGATTCTTTTTTAGAACACCAGTTGCTCCTACTACTACTGCAACTGTCTGGGCATCTTTTTTCCACATTGCCCTTGTTTCTGCCTGCAGATCCTGATATTTTATGAATTTGTGTCGCTCTGTACACAAGACACTGTAGTCACTGGGTGTGGAAATTTCAATGATCAATACTACTCATCTTCTTTCTTGGACCACTATATCCAGTTTTCTAGCATCTATCTTTTGAGCTGTTGGCAATGGGTGATCCCATGCAATGTCGTCTTCTTTATTTTCTATGAAGTTTTGTGGCTCATGTTTCCAGTGTTTTTCAACCACTTCGATACCATAATGTTTGCACAATCCCTAGTGCAACAGTCTCGCCGCATTATTATGCCTTTCAGTATACAGTCTTTCTGCCATTAGTATGTTGCAACCAGCAATGAGGTGTGCAACTGTTTCCAATTCGATTTTACAAAACCTACATTTGTCCGTTTCGCCCACATGTTCAATAGACTTTATAAACCAACATGTATGCAGCCCACTATCTTGGGCTGCCAATATTAACCTTTCATCTCTTGGTTTCAATTTGCTTCTCCTTAACCATTCCTGTGTTCATTCCTGATCAACATGAGGTTCTTCCAGAAGTTTTCTGCTTGCAACTACGTTTATGTTTTTTCCACATTTCTTGCCTACTCATCTGATCCTTCAACCTTATATTCTTTCTTTTGTTTTTTGGCATATTCAGTTGCTGCCGGATTATCTACTTCTGGTTTGATTTCCATTCTTGCTTGACGCCGATAAGCTTCTGCTAAATTAAGCAGAGAAGTCATCTTAGATTTATTCTCCTCATGTTTCAAAACTTTCACTACGTCCGAGTCTTGTGAGGTCAGCAGATATGCGTGGAGTCCCACGACTGCAGATCTATACATATAATCAATTTCAAGGAGGCCCATCCCTCCTTTAGAATGGGGAATATATAATCTTGGTATGCACTGATTTTTATAAATCATTTAGTGAGCATGAAGCATCCTTCTTGTTTTCCCATCTAATCCATCCTACACATGTTGGGTCCAGTCAATCACTTCAAAACTGTAAGTTAGGACAGGAAGAGCAAATTGGTTTATAGCTTGGATTTTGTTCCTTGATGTTAGTGCTGTTTTCAGGATTAAGTCTTCTGAAGTATTCCTTACTAAATTTTGTTCACATTTCTCCTCCTCCCAACAAGCTCAAATATATATGAGAGATGCAACTATATAGCCAAACTGGAGGCTAAGCTCTCTCAACCCAGTACTGGCACAGCCTGTCAGGAGGAGAAGGTAACCACACACACCACAAATCCAGTCTCGCATAGACCTATCGCATCAGCAAACCAAACACAAACACACAAAAACATACTCGGAGGCTCTAAATAAAAATCTCCCTAAGCAGCAGAGACCTCCAAAGCAGACATCCAAGCAACCCCTACCACGAAACAATATCCACGTAGCACATAGCTCACAAAGTCAGTGTGCCACACAGTCACAGCCCTTAATGCTAAACAACACACCTAATACACTTGTAATAGGTGAATCTATTGTCAGACACACTGACAACCCCACTCACCAGGCTGAACAAGGAGAAGGTCACTGTAGCTGCCTGTCGGGTGCCAGGATCCGCAACATAACACAAGCACTCGGGTCACTCCAAAGCAAGCACAAGTATGACAAAGTCATTGTCCATGCTGGTGTGAATGACCTGAGACGTACCTCCCTGGACTACATGAAAAAAGACGTACAGGAGCTCTTTGATCGTGTGGCCCAGGCCGGTATGACCCTGACCTTGAGTAGCATCTTACCCTCACCAAGAATGATGCCACAGTATAAAGACAAAATGATCAATTTTAAAAACTGGCTAAAGTATTGGTGTCATTCAAAGGGGATCCAGTGTCTGTCAGCCTGGGATGACATGCTCGACAAGCCACGTTTCTTTGCTAGGGACGGATTGCAACGGTCACCCCTGGGTTTTCGAATACTGGCAAAGGCTCTTGCCTCCCCCATAGTGCCTTTTTTAGGCAAGGCTCAAAAGACAAACCCACCCCCATAGACAACACAAAGAAAAAAAAAAACTAAGGGTAATGCTGCTCAACACCAGAAGTCTAAACCTCATGCATGCACTCGAGACTCTCCTCAGTATGGAGAATATCGATATCTGTGCAGTAACAGAAACCTGGTTCAAGGCTCCCGAGAGCACCCCAGCACTACCAGGCTATACTTCATACCATGCTTTTCGGCCTCAAAACTCGGACCAAACCACAAAAGGAGGGGGAGTATCCATATTTATCAAAGATACCCACACCTCCAGGCTAGTGGCACTGCCCGAAGCTTCGGAGACCATCCATGTGCAACTAACAGTGGGCAAAACTGCCTTTCAGTTTGTAGCCTGCTACAGACCACACTCCCAAACACAGGAACCTCACTCGGCTTTCCTGAGAACACTGGAGAATATGAAGGTCTCTCCAAACACTATTATATTGGGTGACTTCAACTACCCAAACATCGATTGGGAAAACTACTCAAGCCCAAACACCCTTGCCCAATGGTTCTTAGAATTTATAAACTCAAATGCTATGGAACAACTGGTCACCAGTCCCACACGAGGGGAAAACCATATTGGATGTGGTCATCACAAACATGGGGTCTCTATGTTCCACACCAGAGGTATATCCCTCATTGGTAAGATCAGACCATAAACAAATCTCACTGGACATCCATATTCCGTCCCCACCCCTAGCCAAGAAAATCACAGTGAAGAACTTCTCAAAAGCAAACTTCACACTTCTCAAAACTGAGGTGGAATCCTTCAAAGCCCCCGGGCCAGTGGACAATATGGCCCAAAATGCAGAATCCTTTACAAAAGCATTCTATGAACACCTACAGGAATGCATGGAGCATGCTATCCCAAATAAAACCAAGACTCACTCCTCCTAAGGCAGGAGATCTGTCTGGTGGACCCCGGCCATAAATAAGCTATACAACAGAAGGAGAAAGCTACTACATGACAGAGCAAAATCCCAAAAAGGGAAGGCGTCACTGATCAGTACTAGAAAGAAACTACGATCCCTCATAAAATCTTCTAAGGCCAGCTTTGAAAGAAAAATTGCACAAGACACTAAAGATAATCACAAGGCCTTCTTTAGTTATGTCAGAAACCTGGGAGGCAACTCCCAGACATGCTCTGAGTTAGTGCAAAATGACAAAAAATTCACTGAGCTCACAGACATTGCCAACATCCTGGAAGAAAGGTTCAGTGCAAAATCCCCCCCCCCTTCCCACCCAAAAGAGCAAATGTCTATCCCAGAGTGTAGCCTTCCTGAGATCACAGATGCACAGGTGAGAGCTGCCCTCTCCAAAGCTAAAAACACAGCATCAATGGGACCAGACGGTGTGTCCCAGGCTGCGTCTTACACGAGCTCCAAGAAGAACTAAACCTTCATATAAAGTCACTGTTCAATCTCAGCCTTACTACAGGATATGTTCCCAAGGAATGGCGTACAGCAACAGTGGCCCCACTCCACAAAGGTGGTGCCACAACAGACCCCAGAAACTATCACCCTATAAGCCTGACTAGCCTGGTCTGCAAAGCTATGGAAAGTATCATCATGGAAATCATAAACAAAGACATTGGGAACCTTCAGACACAGGATCCTACCCCATTCGGCTTCGTTAAGGGCAGATCGTGCCTCTTGAACCTGTTCGACTTCTTTGAAACAGTTACCAAAGCCATAGATGAAGGGAAGGTAGTCCACACAGCCTACCTGGACCTCGCAAAGGCCTTTGACACAATACCCCACTCGGGCATCATAAATAAGCTCACCAGCTTAAATATCAACCTCTATGTCACAAGATGGGTTGCAAACAGGCTCAGGGATAGGACCCATATGGTCAGAAGAACAGGTGCCATGTCAGACTCTAAACCAGTTCCAAGTGATGTCCCACAAGGCTCAGTCCTGGGACCTCTCTTGTTCGGAATATATTTCTCCGAGGTATAGGCTAACACGGGTGGACTATGGCTGACCAAGTTCGCAGATGACTGCAAACTGGGTGCTACAGTCGACTCTCCGCCTGACACAAGCATCCTCCAAAAGGGCCTCACAGAGAAGGATAACTGGTGCCAGAGCCATGGCCTAAAGCTAAATGCCAAAAAGTGCATAATCATCCCCTTTGGAAAAAACAAAGTGCCCATAAATTACCACATAGGTGGTAATCCATTAAGTACGAAAGAAGTAATTAGGGACTAGGGGACCCAAGTAGATAGCAATCTCTCCTTTGACAGTTGTCAAAGTGGTTAGAAAGACCTTCTATATAGCCCACCTTATCATGAAAGGGTTCACATCTAGATCAAGAGAGGTCATTGTGCCCCTCTACTCATCACTTATCAGGCCCATAATTGAGTACAATGCCCCATTTGGGATGTACCTTACCAGACACCTTCAGCAACTGGAAAGACTCCAAAAGTTATCTCACCAAGAGGATCAAGGGGCTCAAACAGATGCCCTATGCAGTTCGGCTAAAGAAACTCCAGCTCTACTCCGTTGCATACCGCCTACTCAGAGGCGATCTGTCTGACGTATAAAGCCATGTCCAACCCAGAATTAATGGACATGCTTGACCTCAGGAAATCTAAATCCCTTAGAGCTACACGCTCCAGGGACCAGAACCTCAGCACAGAAATAAATAGGACATGCTGGAAGGACAGATTCATATCCCAGAGGCTCCCCTCACTCTGGAACAAAATCCCAATCCATGTCAGGCAGAGCCCCTCACTGACCCTCTTCAAGAGAAATCTTGACAAATGGATGGGAGATCGTAAGTTTACTGCTGGGATCTCTTCTGTGTCACTGCTTGACAGAGGTACAGTAAACAAACCTTAAAAGGGCTACCTTCTGTGACCTACTATACAGAGGCACAGTCAACTAATCTAAAAGGGTGGCGCGAAAGCCAAACATACTCTGGCTAGGCTTATAAATGCCCTAGGGCAGATAGCCTAGTATCAACCTATGAACCTATTTGTTCATGTTTTATAGTTGATCCTTCATCAGTTCCCAAATATTATACACTCATTCTTGCTCAAGTTCTTTTATATCACATTCTTGTCCCAAACTGATGTTTTCATGATGTTGCAGTTTTCCTGCTTTAAAGATTTATTTTACAAATTTATCAAGACCAAATGACATTCTTATATCATCTGAAAAATTTTGACAACTTGCTTGTGCTTTCAGTTCCTCAACTGATGAGCTATACAGTCTTAAATCATCGACAAAGAGAAAGTGAGAAGTCTTTACACTTTGTTGTTTTCTAGGATCCAGATTATAGCCATGGCCTTAGCTGCTGAGTAAACAGCCTAGTGGATTAAGGGCAAGGCAGAACAGTAATGATGGCAGACTCACGCTGGAATATCCCCCTTTGAATTTTTTTCCCTGGGATAACAATTTGTCCTTTCTCGTGGCTTAATTGCAAAGTGATCTGTCACTGTAATGTAATTAATCAATGTGGGGTGCATCTTATACATTTTTAAGCACTCTTATCCATGAATGAGGGATACTATCAAATGCTTTTTTGTAGTCAATTCATCCCATACTTAGATTCTTCCCCTTTTGCAGTTCTCCACTATGACTTTAACAACAAATGATACTTTGTTCCATATGACTTTCTTTTATTGCCCTTTTATTCTACTACCATAATCGAGTTTTCTTCTAAATGACTATAAACTCTGTCTGCATCACTTCCCATGTAGAGTTTATACGTCGTCGGAAGGCAAGTTAATGGTCTCTAAAACTTTTAGGGTAGCTTGCAGGTTCACTCTTAAGTAGGAGCATTGTTTTTCCTATTGTTAGCCAAGTTGGTGTCTGTTCTGGGTGCGCATATAAATAGTTCCTACTCATGGCTAAATCTTCATGCAAGGATGTTAATACTTTTAACCAAAAGTTAGGTACGGCATATGGGCCTGGGGATTTCCAATTAGAGGCTTTTCTCAACTTTGTTTCAAACTCTCTAGCTGTTACTTCATCCCACTTCATATCCTGCACCTTTAAACTTCTTATTCTTTCTTTTACTTCTTCTGTTTAGCATCTTTATGTTCCACATGATCTTCATAGATACTTCTTCAAAAATGATCTATTTCTTCTTTTTTTTAGCGGTCTTTCAATTCCTTTTACCTTATTTCCCAGTTCTCTATACAACCTTTTTGGGTCATCAATAAATTGCTTACTTTGCACTTTTCCTTTATATTTATCTTTGTATCTTCTAAGTTTTTCCATCTGTGCTGTAATTTTTAGCTTGTTATTTGCAATAGTGCATGACAGATCCTGATCTGTTCTAATATTGTGCACTGCTTTAATCACATCTATCTTTTAGTATTTTTGTTGATCTATTCCCTCTTCTATAGTCTAACAGTGGCACTTCTTGTCTTAATTGCTTTGTAATTTTCTCTATTCGATATTTCCATGATGGTATTCAATTTATCCCCTTCCTTTCTCTCACTACCCTGTGTTCTTGTGGTAGAACTTTATCAGTTATATTTAGCTGCACAGTAATATATCCTGTTTACTTTTGTTATATCGCATGGATCTTTATGAACAGTCATAATTACTGTGTTCATTTGTTTTATCTGACTTCTGACTTTTGGGTTTTATTAACCTTCTGCAGTCTATTTCTTTCATTGATCTTGATCTATTTGTGCAGGTCTATTAAAAATCAAGCAATTCTTCTCTTGGCTCATTTTCTTCAAAACCAAGTGCACATCCCTTGTTTTCCAATTCCTGTTGGTATTCTATTGAAGGTTCTATAGCATCTTTCTGTGACACAGTCTCATCAATTTCAGCCTGTGGCCATCCGTTGCTCTGTCACATGGGAGCTCACTGGCCTATCACTCCTCAACATTGACTGCATCAGAGTTTCCAGTTTCCTGTTCCTTCCCTTGCTGTCTAGCTTCAAGTGAAAGTTTATATTGGTTTCTTGTGGAAGACTCCAAATTATCTTCACGTGGCACCTGACCAATTGCTTTCTGTTCCACTGGTTTCTCCTTTATTTGGATATCCACTACTCTATCCTGTTGTGGTGCTTCCTGAATTAGATTTTCTACACTAAATCCTTCACTTTGCAGGTACTCCATATCTTCCGTTTCTACTTCTTTGACTTCTCCATTGCTAATCTCCTTTGCTACTTTTCCTCTTTGTCTTCTTATTTTTTTTTTGTAAAGTAAAGTTTTCCATGTCCAGATTCCTTTGCCTGCACTTGTCTTCAAATATCTCTGGTGCTGCTCTTTTTTGTACTGGTTAGTTTTGCTTTCCGCTTTGCATAAATATTACACCATATTAAATCTTTTTCTTTCCCATGTCCATATTTCTTCTTCAGATGTTTCCTGATCTTCCCGTTTCTCCCTGCTTTGGGGACTCACTCCATCATGCTGTGATGTAACCTGTGTTAGACCTTCTACATCAAATCCCTCACTTCACAGGCACTCCATAACGTCAACTTCTATTTTTTTAACTTCTACTTTACTGATCTTCTTTTCTACATTCCATCTTTGTGATATTTTTTTTATTGTGAAATTTTCCATATCCGGATGCCTTTGCCTGTATTTCTCTTCAAATATCTTTGGGGCTGCCTTCTTTACATTGACTGATTTGGCTTTCTCCTTTGCATAAATATTGCACCATATCAAATCTCTCTCTCTTTCCCACGTCCATATTTCTTTTTTATACTTTTCAAATATCTCTTGGGTTGGTTGTTCATATTTTCGCACTTCCTCAGATAATTCTTTTTCCAAACCGATCAAGGTTTCTTGATCTATATATTGTTTCTCACAAATCGGTTGTATTAATGAACACAAATTTTCATTTGAAGCTTCTGACAGTTTTTCTTGCAGAAGCATTTTCTTTGCTCTAATTTCTCTCTTAATTGTTTTGTATATCTTGTATCTGTAAATTCTGGGATTTTTGCATAATAGTAACACAATTTCTTATCCTCAATAGCCCACTTTATCGTCTTTGTGGCTCTTTGGCCTATCAATTTTTGTGGACTGCTACTTCCTTCTACAATAGGGGGGGGGGGCATCCTCCCACTGGGCCTGGCCCCATTGTAGGAATGTTTCCATATTTTAAGGATTCTACAGTGTCATCTTTTCCAGTCCTGGCACCAGTGCACCTACCAGGATTTGGGCACTTTTTTTATCCTGGGTCTTGTACACCCAGATTAGTTTTTGACCTATTTCTGTCCAGGATATATGCTATAAAAATACAGTATCTATATCAGTGTCGCCTTGGTGAGATTTTGTGAAAAGAGGGTCCACCTTGTGAAGGTACTCAAAGACTTGAGGATGAATTCAATTTTAGCACTACTACTCTCCTTGGCTTGCTGATTTTTCATCTCTTCCTTCTTCCAGAAGGCTTCACAGCATTATGTGGCAAGTCTTCAGATGTCTTATGCTCCACCTGTTTCTTCTTAATTTGTGGACTCATTGTTCCATCATGCTGTGGCATTACCTGTGTTGGATTTTCTACAGTAAAGCCTTCACTTCATAGGTATTCCATAACTTCAGTTTTGGTTTCTTAATCTTCTCCATTACCTTATCTTCTCTTCTACTTCCCTCTATGTTTTCTTATTTTTAGTACTGTAGTATGGTGAAATTTTCCATATCGGGGTTCTCTCCCTTAAGAGGGTCAACACATCAAAAACAGACAGAGCCACCAAGTGAAATCATTACGCTCATATGAACTCCCATACCGCAAGCCCAAAAGACCCCAGAGAAAACAGGCAAGCCTGTCAAAGTTTGAGACCCAAGGAGAAGATTCAGACTTATAATAATCACCAGGAGGGTTTGTCTAAATAAATCCAGCAGTTTTAACAAGGCCTAACTTGACTCTCAAGGGAAGACAAGATCCAGAGAAGCAAAGACATTTAGGACATCCCAGACACCTGGAGTGCAACACTACTTCATCTACAAGAACCACTCCCATTTCAAAACAAAGAGAGGGTTCCAAAAGATCCTGACTACATCTAGAGGACCCTGCTAAAAGTAACTGGGAGCTTGGAAGCAACCCCCAACTAAGAAAGCAAAGAAACCAAGTCCCTCCATTACAGGCAGAAAGGGGACAAGCATAAATGCAAGGGGGTTCTCACAGCCAATGTAGAAGGGCTAGGAACAGGAAACTTGAATTAAGAACAGGACACTCTTCCATACAACCTCACCAGCTGACCCACACCTACAGATGTCATGATTCCCCAATCAATGGTCATTTTCCAATGTGTTCCATCCTCTGTGACCTAACCATGAGCTGGCTTCAAATGCTGCCAGCACAGGGCATCAGGAAACAGAGGCATCCACAGGAGACTGACTTCTATAACCTCATCCAAGTAAGCATGAAAATTTGCAGAAACATATCACAGAAGCCAGAAGATCCCAGGAAATGAGACTGCATCCTGTAATGGGGTGCAGAAGCTGGATTTCCTACCAAACAGCCAAGTACTGGGCTACCGGAAGAAATGAGATGGAAAGACCCTACGAAAAAGATGCCACAACAAGGAAGGCATTGACAACAGGTCCCAAGTTCTACATGGCTGCTGCAAAAGCCAAACTTCAGGGTCAACCTTATACCAAACCAGTCCACAACCAAGCATCTCAGCCATCCTTCAAGATACCCAAAGAGGAGCTATGAAGAGTAAGGGAGTATGGTCTCATGGAGCCCCACTTGCACCCAACCCAGGCAGACAAAATCAAACATGGGTGGACCACCACAGAAGAAAAACCCAACCAAGAATGGAAGGTTTAATGACCCAGAATTCCCACCAAACCCAACAGCATCGAAAGAGCTGCAAAGGGACTGATCTAATAAACACAAAGTGGAAGCATTACATTTTACCCAACAAGACATTTTAAAACCAACAAAAGGCACCGCATGACAGGACAGGGCAAAGGAATAAGAGCCTAGAACCAGAATCAGGTCTGGAATTATTCTTGGAACAAGTAACCTCTAGTCCTACACAGGGGCACCAGAACTCAGTGGGAATGCAGCCCATCTCACCCTTCTGCAGATGGGGAGGGGGGGGCAAAATGGAAGCCCACGGACAATGCAGGTAGGAGGCAGGAAGGAAGAGACAAGGTCCTACTCCACTTATAAAAGGACCAGCCTCCCTCACCCTTACATGGGGGTTTGGACTTGCTCGAAGGTCCTCTCCACAGACCTAGTAAAGTAACAGAAGTACCAGCTTCAGCAGAAATCAGGATGCCCAACAAAGATACCCACACCTTCAATCAAGTCCCAAAAGTGGTAACCCGAACAGCTACCCTACTCTACACCTCCCTAGAACACCACAAGGTGACCTAAGAGAACATAGGCACACAGAAATGTACTTCTAATACACAAATGCTTCAGCCAGTCAAGCAGACTGAAGCTCAGAAAAAAACTCTGACCCATCTGCCAGGCATTAAGTGGGACACCTGGCCCCCAGTCGTATTCCTTCCACCATTCACATAATCATGCTACACACACTTATCCCCCATTTTGTACATGGGGTCAGGATGTCATGTCAAATGTTGCCACCTCTCTCTGTTCAATGCCACTGTTCTACCTTCTTTGACACTCGTGTCTGAATGTTGTAGGTCTTCTCTCTCACAATCCAGCAACCTCTTTATTGGACACCCTTGTTTCTCTCGTCTTCTTCCTGTCTGTCCCAAATTCTTCTGCTTTTACAAAGAGCCTGTGAAGACAGGAATTTTTAACAGCGATGGCAAGGCTTGAGATCGTAATGGGTTTTAAAAAAAAAAAAAAAGGAAGGGGAGAATTGCCAGGTAAAATTGACAAAGCTCTTTAGTTGATGCTCTATGACTATACACTTTGCATTAACACAGGCGGACTTGTGTATCCGCAAGCATAGCAACTTTTCAAAAAAGCTGCTGAATGGAGACTGGTGGACAGGGAAAATCCAACCTTAGGCCATGTCAGTGTGTCCTTAATGTCACAGCTAAAAGATACTACCTACAAAACTGGTAGGCTAAATCACCAGATTAAATAATTCCTACCATTATAACTATATCTCATCTTGCATGGTTGACTCCTAACATTACTGCTAGGAACTGGGAAGTGCCTGTATGTAACAAAGTGGACAGTGAAGTAAGCAAAGGCCAGAAAGACTTAATATTTATGACTGGAAAAGTGCACTGACCATTTTACAGGCACAGTACAGTCTGTGTGAATACAATCATAAATATGAAATAAGAAGTAAACTATAGAAGTCAACACTATGTATAACTTGTCTGAGTAAAACTTCAAGAAATGCCTTATAAAAAAAAAGGAAATTCAATAAATATAGAGAAAGATGCTCAACTCTGAAAGAAAAATGAAATATAAAGAGAATGAAGAATAGCTACTTCTGTGCAACACAGAACAGGATTGTTGTCTGCATGGTTTTAAAGCCAACGTTAAACTGACTCACAGGAGGTAGAGTCCACCTACGAGTCCCACTCTGTGAATGTCAGAATGTCAAAAACCAACATTAACAGCAGTCAAACCTTGCCCCCTTCTGTACCCATGGAAATGCTTGTTCCTGAGTTCAGAGCGGTAGGGAGCTTTGAGGTTTGGTGTTAGTATTGGGTATACTGGAATTCAGCATTCCAACTTTCGCAGAATGGTTTCGAGCATATGAAGACTCAACCCACTGTGAGTCTGCACACTCAACAGCCACAGATATGTTACAGTCCGTGTGACAGGTAAAGTTTTCTATAACTTATGGTTATACGTGTTTTTGTGGTTTAGATTTTGCTATGCCAGCTCAACAACACAGAGAGCTAGTCATGTGTCACTGTGTGATCTGAAAGTTGATTTCTTTTTAGTCAGCTAACAGGTTACTTTCACCACATCATTTGTTATAACTAGAGCTCTAAAAAGGTGGTGAATACAGTCTCCACAATATACGTACAGACATAATACTTACAGACGGCCAAAATGCATGCTTCCTAATTATATACTTCAAATGTTCATTTCAAGAAAGCTATAAAAAAAATGTGATGAGATGTTTCCATGGAGCACAATCAACAGCTGAAAAGTTTCACTTTGCAAGTGTTATTGTACTCTTTCCAGATGCAAGTATATGAAAAAAATTGTAGGCACGTTAAAAACGAATGAACATGTATGTGCCAATGTTACAATCCCCACCAGAGATTATAGAGAGTCATGTATTTTGTTAAAAAGGCAATAACTGAAAATAAAGGGAAAACTAGTTTTAGACAGAGAAAATGTGCTAACAACTGCACCAACAATAAAGGTTAGCATAAAACCATTGGGTCTCCTTCAAATATAGCCTGGGGCAATAACACCTGTCCAAAGTAAAGCTTGCTGCATTTTGCCAACGTGGCCAGGCTACACTGAAAAAGTTACATTCAGGCCACTTTCCTGACATGCCTAGCATATAGTGAAATGACAGTTGAATCTAAACAGAGGTTTGCCTATCAACTCCAAAGCAGCAGCTTACCAAAACATCATATGGCACACCACAATCGTGTGCATTTTAGAAAGCAAATGCCCTACAAGTTCTTGCTGTAACAAACTTTCTGTTGCTCACAAACTTTCCATTGCTCGTAAACAACTTGTGCAACAGTATGAGGAGGTGCGTAGTTCTGTATACTTATGTTAAGGTTCTGTTATCATTTGTGCCAGACACAGCAT
Source organism: Protopterus annectens (assembly GCF_019279795.1). Taxonomy (NCBI): domain Eukaryota; kingdom Metazoa; phylum Chordata; order Ceratodontiformes; family Protopteridae; genus Protopterus; species Protopterus annectens. The sequence goes on from NC_056741.1 coordinate 7,514,682, forward strand.
CAGACTTCCCCATTCTATAGAAATTACAGCTCCTTGCAAGCACAAAGTCACAAAATATAAACATCTTGTTTTGATGTGGGGCTTTTTAGAGTTCACATGGTTAGCTTACTTCGTATGTTTCTTACCCAAACTAAGCTGAGTCAGCATTTAAGTACTAGAGCTTTATCTTATTCCAGTAACTTAACCTTCCAACCTGAAATTGCCACATAATACTAAAGGTATGAAGGCTGCATCCCTAAACTTAAAGTCAGCTACCAGAGTATCTTTCAACAAAAAGATGCTGCATCATCATAGAGATTCTCTGTACAAAGTAACAAATCATGCAAGAAATATTCTGACATTCAGTTATCACTGAAAACTCCAGAACATCTGCAACACACACAGGTGTAAATCAATCACCCCATCAGTGTAAAGGAAAATGCTGATAACCTTGGCATGCCGATAACCCATGTACCCTGACGGAGGTCTATGTATTTTTCAGGTAGATGCTAAATGCTACTAGCTGCCATCAGTGGTTGTTTGGACTAGATACTATGAGTCAGATGACAAAAAATGATGTCACTCTTCAAGCTATCCCAGCAACAATATTTGAGACATTATAGGTTCATTAAGTACTAGGCTATCTGCCCAAGAGCATGCTTTTGCCACCCCCTTAGATTAGTTCCCTGCACCAATCTTCAAAAGATTTTATAATAATATTATTTAATAGATTTTAATTTGAGAAAAAAGAACTATATTGTTGATTTGATACATTTTAGCAAGCTTTTTAAATGAAGTATGGGTATAATTATGGTCTTAAGTACTTTTATAACTTATTGGTAGATTACTTAATTGTATAATAAACTGATTAATTGGTTGTATTTAAATATTGGTACTCCTGGAACAGGCTGCTCATCTGATGAAGTCTATGTACGAGACAAAAATGTATGGTGGAATATCTAAGGAGTTTATGTATTTTCAAATGTTCGTTTTTCGTTCTGTTTCGTACTGTTTGTGGATTTGGTGGTTGAATAAAGCTTTATAGTGGATTGTACATAATCTCCGTTTCTGCACCTTGTTGTCTTACTTGATCCTACATTTAATATATATATATATATATATATATATATATATATATATATATATATATATATATATATATATACACACACACACACACACATATAGTAAGAATGTAAGCATAGTCATTTAATATGTACACGTATGTTGATTAGTAAGGTAGCTAAAGAACCAGTTGAGAGCTGTAGAGTTGAGGATGAAGGAGGCTAGAGTGTTGAGTAGTAGTTGGTGAGATACCACATCAAAAGCTTTGGACATATCAAGGAATATAGTAAAGACTAGTTGTCCATTGTTTCTGGAAGTGACTGATGTAGTTAGTGAAACTTATGAGGGCTGTGGAGGTACTGTGCTTTGGGCAGAAGCCATGCTGTGAACTTGATAGGTTATTTGTAGTGAGGTGGTCTAGGAGCTGCTTACGGATACATTTCTCTAAGATTTTGGCTAGGGATGAAAGAATGGCAATGGGCCAATAATTACAGAGATCTTTAGATGGGCCTCCTTTGTGGAGGGGGATGATATGGGATATTTTCCATAGTACGGGGACATATTGTTCTGCGATAGAATGATTGATTAGGACAGATATGGGATAGGAGATGGGAGCTTGAAGCAGTTTTTAAGAAGTCATTAGGGAGTTAGTCAGCTGTTAGATGAGTAGGTTTTAGTTTTGATAGGAGTTTTCTGATATAAGAGGTTTGTATGGGTTTAAAAGAGAAGTAGATGGGTTTAGAGTTAGTACAGGTAGGCACTGTAAGGGGTTGGTTAGATTTGTTGTGGTTTAAAAGTGATTTGACAATTGTGATGAAATGAGCGTTAAATTGGGATGCTATACATTCAGTGCTATCTGTTGAAGATGGTGCAGGGGTAGAGGTTTTGCCATGGTTGACGAGGTAGTTATAGTTTTGACAAAATCTTTGTGGGTTATTTATGTGTTTTTGCTGACAAGATAGAAAATAAGATTTTTTAGTCAGATAATATTTGCTTCTTAGTTAGGTTTCTTAGTTGTTTGTAAGGTGTGTGGTTTTCTGAGGTTTGATATGCAGACCATGCTCTTTATCCCTTTGTTTAATAAGAGATTTAGCATCCTTGGTTATCCAAGTTAGTTTTTTGGCTTTGGAGTGAATTTTTCTTGTTGGAGCGAGGTTATTAAGGATGTCGAGGGAAGATATCATTAAAATATTGTACAGCTTGGTCTAGGTGGAGTGATTTTAGAGGTCACCAGTTGCAGTTTTGAAGTAGGGAATTTAAGATGGTTGGGGAAAATGTTCTTTTGTTGCGTATGTGTTTGAAAATGACATTACAGGGGAGTGAATGCATTTCCTTAGAAGAAAAGTAGGGGAGTGATCACTGAAAGAATCGGGGCAGCACCCAGCTTGGTGGGCAAAGTTGGGCTTATTGGTTAGTATCCAGTCTAGAAGAGATTCTTTCTTGGTGTGTTTATCGATTCTAGTGGGGACGTTTATAGTTTGGGTGAAATTTAATAAACTGATAAAACTGGAGGGGTTGTCTGATGAGCAGGATAGCCGGTCCAAGTTGAAATCACCTAGCATTATAGTTTCTTGGTTGAAAGTAGAGAATGCCCAAGATAGAAGACTTTCAATGTTAGGTAGATTATTTCCTTGTGGTAGGTAGGAGGCAATAATTATGATGGTTTTATGTGGATTTACTTCAAATTGGATAGTTAGAATTTCTGCTTCTGATAGATCTGGAGGAGTACAGATTAATTTTTCAATTTTGAGGAAGTTTTATACATGATGGTAATGCCTCCACCACGCTTGTTCAGCCTATCTTGTCTAATAACATTATAACCACTAGCAAGTATTTCCTCATCTTTAATGTACGGTTTTAGCCATGTCGTTATAATAATTACTATATCAGGAATGTAGGTAGTTAAGGTTGCATAAAATTCACTAGATTTTTTTGTGATCCTTCTGAAATTAAAATTAGTTATGAGTAAGTCTGATTTGGAATTTTTTTACAGGAAGAAGGTGGAGGGCAGTATGAGCAGGTGTGGTGGGTTTTATTGGGTAGGGTGGGAGTAGCTGTGTGGGTCCTGGGTTAGGATGTACGTCAGCTTGGAGTTTGATTTCTGTTAGTAAGTGTACAAGGAGAGAGAGTTTGAACTTGGATATTAGTCATACATACACACACACAAATACATATACATATATATATATATATATATATATATATACATACACACACACACACACACACACGTTTCTGTGCACGTGCCTGTATATGTATCTTGTGAGAGAGCGACAGAGTTAGATATATGTTATACCTAGCTCTCTGTGTGTGTGTGTGTGTGTGTGTGTGTGTGTGTGTGTGTGTGTGTACATAACTATTTATATATGTATATAAATATATATACATAAACACACACAGTCATGGCATTTGCCTGAATGCCCATTTCACTGAATGACAAACTGGTGAAATCTAACTGACTGAATGACCTTTTAACAGAACACCCATTTTACCGAACGCCAGCTTCAATGAATGCAGCACAGCTACACCTAGTTCTGTAAAACAGCAGTAGAATATGTAGAAAATGCTTAAATAAGAGTTTTCTGGTGACTGCTCTCTTGTAACCACTACAGATGCAGTTTCCATTTCTCAGGCACCTCACTCCCATCATCTCTAGCTTCCACAACTGCTCGTGTAAGGACCTGGGCATATGGGTAGATTCAGCTATGAGTTTTTCTAATCATAACAACCAATTGGTTAATGATACTATAAAAAGAATAATAAAGTCTAAGAAATGAAAAATAATGAAGTCATTGTTTATTAGTTACATTAGCCCCAAACTTGAGTATGGAATAACAATATGGAAACCCTATAAGATAACAAGCATGAATAAAGTGGAAAGAATACAACGGAAGTATACCAAGGGTATCCATGGATGTGAAAATTTAAGTTATTATGAAAGACTAAAATATCTGAACTTGTACAGTCTCTCTTACAAATATCCAAGAGGAGATCTTATTCAGGTATACAGGGCATTTAGTGACAACTACCACTGGGAATGTTTGGGGTTATCAAAAAGTACTAGAGAATCATCAATCTATGCAGAAGATTCTATAGCAATGAGAAGTGTACTAATTGGCTCTCTGACAGAGCAGCTGATGCATGGAACAGACTACCAAATTACATTGAAGCAAGTACTAGTTTAGATATTTTTTAAGAACAGCCTGGATACTTATTATGAGAACAAGTGTTTTGGTATATTGACAAGCTAGAATGGCATTAATGTCCATGCTTGAAATATCTGTATGTATGTATGTGTGTATGTATGTATGAATGAATGAATGTATGTTCTGCTTTCACTGATCAGGTTTTTCTGTCCTACAGAAGCACTGGTCGCACCACCATTAATTTTTCCAATACTTTCCCTTCTATCTCAATTTTATGCTTCTCATTTCCCCCATTTGCTGCCATACCCACTGTCTTGTCTGTACTCAGTTTCATTCCACCATGGGCATTCTAGTTGCATAACAGCTGCTGAAGTTCTTGCTCAGAGTATGCCTGTAGTACCACACCGTCTGCATACAGCAGCTTTGTTGATCTGTTCCTTCTGACCTCTCTGCCAATGCAGTCTGTCACCAGTATAAACAGCAGTGGGCTCAGAGCTGAACCCTGATGCATACTCACTCCCACTGGTGTCCAAACACCATCCGTACTTTGCCATTGGGTCCTTGTATGTAGTTTACTATTTGGTACGCAAGGTCATAGAAAATAAAATCTAGCAGACAGTGAAACTAATAAAAATATAATCTTCACTGTTCTTCAAAGCTACTTGCAACTTCCAATATCAGGAGTACAACTAGAAATGAAATTACTTGTAAATGAAAGAAGTATGAGAAATAAGGACAGACATAAAAAAGTCTATTTATAAAAAAAAAAATGCCAGTTCATAATTAATGTTCTTATAATTGCAACAAAGGGCCATAAGAATGCAATTGAAGGGGGGCGTGGCCAAAATAAGCTTGAGTAGCAGCACTTTCTCTCGGCTCTGCCTTCTCAAAACTTTTATAACAGGAAATTTTGATTATAGCTATCTGAATAGCACTTTTTATATAGTTGGATTCATCTAAGAGTTTATTCAGACAGTATCTTAATATTTTAAAAAATTTAAATTTTTTCCTGTCAAAATATAAGAGAGAAACTTCTGTCACCTGACGTTAGTATGAGCTTTAGAAAATCATCTCACCAGGACACAACATTAAAAAAGGAGCTGCAATCTTTACTATCGACCATCCAAGAACTATCAACAAAAATATACAGAATGGACCTGAAGCTTGATAACTTTAAAGAAAAATGTTCACAACAAACGGCAAATGGATGGTTTGGTTAAGAGCCACACTAGATACCACCTTTGGCATAAAGGTAGGGTTTGTCCTTAAAGAAATCCTGTCCTGATGAAAAATTATAAAAGGTTCCACTGCCATTAATGCCTGTATCTCTGAGACTCTTTGTGCTGAAGTTACCGCCAGGAGCAGAGCTGTTTTCCATGATAAAAATTTTAGATCGGCTGTATTGGCTGGCTCAAAAGGTGACAGGGTCAGTTTTTCCAAAACTGAATTGAGGTCCCAAGTTGGTGCTCTCTGGGGCGGTCTTATGTTTTTAGCCCCTCTGAGGTACTGCTTTAGCAAGGGATGACAGAATAAAGGAGGATCAGTGTTGTAATGTGCTGAAATGGCAGAGGCGTGGATCTTAATTGATGAGAAGGATAGGCCTCTGTCCAGCATCTCAGTTAAGTATTGTAAAATCTGAGGAATGTTTGGAACAAGAGGGTCAAGGTTTTGAGCCTGGTTCCAGGCACAGAATCTCTTCCATTTTTCTGAGTAAGCTTTCCTGGTGCTAGGCCTCCTGGCCTCCAAAATGACATCCATAACCGCTTTAGAGAGAGGTGTTGCCTGTTTGACTAATAAATCTGCCATGCAGCCAGGTTTAGGGTTTTGAGCTGACCGTGCAAGATGGGACTGTTTTGTTGAGTCAGAAGGTGTGGAATTTGAGGCAAAATACATGGTGGGCCTTGGGCTAGGTTCCTTAAGATAGGGTACCAGTGCTGACGTGGCCAGTCTGGAGCAATCAGGATCATCTGTGGTTTCTCTTGTCTGGCTTTTAGGAATACCTTTGAAAGGAGAGGCAGAGGTGGGAAGGCATAAACTTTTAGGTTTTTCCAGCTGAACAAAAGAGCATCCACTTTCCATGCTCGTTTGTGATAAGTCCTTGTGCAGAATTTTTGTAGTTGGCAATTCAGTGGGGAGGCAAAAAGATCTATGTCTGGGCATCCCCATTTTTGCTTTACCATGCTGAAGATTTGTGGATTCATTTTCCATTCGTGAGGATCCATGATATTTCTGCTTAGATCGTCTGCCAGAGTATTTTTCTTTCCTGGCAGGAATTGTGCTTGCAGGTGAACTTGGTACGTTAGAGCTGTGTTCCACAAGGTCATGGCTTGCCTGCATAGGGGTAAGAATGAGTGCCCCCTTGCTTGTTTATGTACCACATTACTGTGGTGTTGTCTGTCTTTAATAATAATTGTCCTGGATGCAGAAGATCATTGAAAGCTGTTAGGGCATTTTGAACAGCCATCTCTTTTTGAATGATGTGAAGATGCATCTGGTCTGTGGTCCACTTGCCCTGCATTTTCCTGCCATGTGTGCTCCCCAGGCGTAATCCGAAGCATCTATTGTTAGAATCTGCCTGGCTGTGGGTAGGGTGAAAGGCTGACCCTTGTTTAGGTGACATGCCTGTGCCCACCATCGAAACTCCTGTTTTAGGCAGGGAATCATTGGTATTACTGCTTCTAAACTGTGAGAGTGCTGAGTCCAAACACTTTTTAGGTACCATTGTAGTTTCCTCATATGCAGTCTGGCATATGGTATTAGTAGTATGCAGGATGCCATGAATCCCAGGGCCTGCAGAATTTTTCTTGCAGAGAGATGGGACTTTTTTGCCAGTAATTGAAAATATTGAGTTAGTTGAATCTGTTTGTCTGGCGTGAGGTAAGCCATCTGGGCCGTTGTATTTAAGCTGGCACCCAGGAATATAATCTGTTGTGAGGGCACTAGTTTGACTTCGTTTTGTTTACTGTGTACCCTACAGAAGTTAGCAACCTTTTTACAAATGCCAGATGCTGTAGAAGAATGTCCTTTGTCTCTGCTTGAATGAGGCAGTTGTCCAGGTATGGATATATTTGAATTCCTGTTTGTCTGCAAAATGAAATTACTGGTGCCAGGCACTTTGTAAAGACCCTGGGCGCAGTAGACAAGCCAAAGGGCAGTGCAGAGAATTGGTAGTGCATTGTACCAGCTTTGAATCTGAGGTATCTTTTGCAATTTTGTCTGATAGGGACATGCAGGTATGCCTCTTTGAGGTCCACAGTAACAAGCCAAGCGTTCTTGCCCAGCATGGGTAGAAGCTGCTGTAATGTCAACATTTTGAATTTCGGAATATCCAGGTAAGTATTTAGAATTGAAAGGTCTAGTATGGGCCTCCAGGCCTTGTCCTTTCTGGGGGAAAGGAAGAGTCTCGAGTAAAATCCTTGTCCTTGTTCCTGCTTTTTGAATAACTCATGTCCATGAGGGCTGAAATTTGTTTTTGTGCCTCTGTCCATTGATTTTGTAGCAGGTCTGGCATTCTTTTTAGCCTTGGTAAAGTATGAAAGTGGAACCTGTAACCTTGAGAAACAATATTTAAAACCCATTTGTCTTGGGTGATTGTTTGCCAGTTTTAAGACAAAAGTGCTAGTTTTCCCCCCAAGGAGGCTTCCAAAAGGGAAGTGGTTGGTGTACGAAGGGGAAAGTCATTGTGAC
>NC_056741.1:7527558-7560058 GCF_019279795.1 Protopterus annectens
GGGTTGAGGTGTCTTTTTTGTGAATAGATTCTGTTACAATTCTTTGACAACAATTATGTTTACTAAAATTTGCATAGCTGAAAGCTGTTTAAACATATCTATTTTTATATTTCTTCTTTATACTTCATGTACAATAAATAGTTGTATTCCTTACATGTATCTATTATTTTCCTATAGACAAAAAATTAATAAAAGCTATAGTCCACATGCATTATTAGCGAAATAAATTACAACATGACTTCCTTACATTGTATTTCATTTAACATTAATGGTCTAAATAATCCTAATAAGAGAAGATCTTTAAATATCTCAAATTACAAAACTCTTAATTAATATTTCTTCAAGAAACTCATTTGATATCATATGATATTTCTAAATTAGACTCTAAATCTTTTTCTATTCTGCTTAGCTCTGAGGATTCCAAAAAAAAAAGAGGTGTTGCAATACTATGGAATAATAAACTACCTATGCCTAAAATAATAGACACATACAAAGGTATGGTAGCTTCAATTATTATAGAGTTTAACACAATGTTCACTTTATTCAATATATACTGGATTCCTGGCTTTGGATTTAATTCAGCACAGCAACATATAGATCATATTACACATTTTCTAAAGGCAATATCATATTAGCTGGAGACTTTCTATTTTTGATAGCAGATATTCTACCTCTATTGGTAAAAGAAGGATCTCTATTACGGCCAGGCTACTGAAAGAAATTTCTGACTCGTTTTTGTTAAAGGGCATTAACAACTATGCAGACTATAAATCACTTTTCTATACATTTTATTCACACAGACATAACTCATAATCACGGATAGACAGAATTTTTATTTCCAAAAATTTAGCAGATTCTTTAATTAATGCAAATGTGATTATGTCCCCTTTCTGAACATAATTCCATAACCTTTGATATATATATATATATATATATATATATATATATATATATATATATATATATATATTCATTCAATTTCCAATGTTTAGATAAAAAGGATCCCAGCATATATCACTAAATTGAATGATTTTAATACCTTCATTTCTACAGAAGTATATAACTTTATAGAACTCAACACTATTAATGATATATCTGAATTTTTCATTTGGGATGCAATGAAGGCCTATTTATACAGCAGAAAACTGGATTGGTAGAAAAAGAAAAGAATTTCATGGGATAAAGAACTAAAAGAGACCCAATCTAATCTTGATCTTTCAAAAAACAAAGGAGAGAAAGCTAAAATAAAAGAAATAAATTCTTTAAATAAAGAGGTATCTTGAGATATTAAATCATAAAACTATGATTAGTTTAAAGAAAGTTAAATGTATTAATTTCTCAATAAATCCTAGATCTGTGAATATTCTAGCCAATACAACTAAAATACTGAATAAATTCAATCACATCAATGAACTTTATTCACCACAAAAAAAAATGGTCTCTGGTTTACATAAAATATTAAAATAATTTTGAGATTTTTTTCAAACTAAATCAATCCTCTGAGTTAATAAACCCTAATAAAAGATATTCAGGCATTTATTAATGAAATTCAACAAAAAAGTTAAACAGAAGAGCAAGTTAAACTACTAGATAGCCAAATTACTTTTAAAGATATTCAGGAGTAAATTAATAAACAAACAAAATAAAGCTCCGGGCAATGATGGCATTCTTCCAGAAATATACACAATTTTACCTATTAAAGCTCTCACAATGTTACATTCTGTTTTCAACATAGTACAAAATAAAAATACTATTCTGACCACTGTGGAAATTTACTTTTTTTACTCCTATTCTAAAACCTGACAGAGATCCCACTAAAAGTAATTTATATAGACCTATTTCCTTATTAAATATGGACTATAAAATGTTTATGTCTATATATGCAAATAGGCTTAAAAACCTTCTTCCTAAATTAGCGGAAGTGGACCAAACAGACTTTACAATAAATAGAACATCTTATGACATTAAAAGAATAATAACCTTAATTGAATCAGTAAAAAACTCAAAAAAAATAATCTAACTATAGTTAGTTTAGATATAAATTCTGCTTCTAATACAATTGTGAATATTTATTCTTTTAGAGGAACTTAATTTTTTAAAAAGTTTTATAAATCCTATTACTCAATTATACAGCGGTTGTCAAGCATATATTAAAATAGGTCCTAATATCTCTTAGTTCATACCAATTATAAAAAGTACTAAACAAGCCTGTTCATCATCTCCCCTTTTATTTACTTTAGTTATGGAACCTTGGGCAAATTTGATAAGGGACAACAGTAAGATTAAAGGATATGAAGTGGGTTTTAATGAAACATTAAAAATTCAAATTTTGCAGACAATATATTGGATTACATTGGGCAGCAAGAATCCACCTCTACAAGATTTATTCAATGACATGGATAATTTTCAAAAAAAAAAAAAACAGGCCTTAAATTCAATCATAATAAAAACACAAATCATTTTAGCTGATCCAAAAAAATTATATACAAGATACTTTAAAAATATATCGCATAATTCCCAACAAATAACATATTTAGGTATAATTATTACTAACAACATAAAAGATACTCTAAAATTGAATTTCAATAAAAGTATTACAAACAGACAATTTAACAAATAGATGGTCAAAAATAAGATTCTCAATGGATGAGAAAGTGTCATTTATAAAGATGTCTTTACTTCCTAAAATGTTATATATAATTCAGTCTATATCTATACCCCCCCTTCATACTCATTAAAAAGTTTAATATAATGATTAAAACATTTATTTGGCATCCAATTAAACCTAGAATTGCATTATTGTACCATATGTATTGTCAAGAAAATGAAGGTATTGCACTACCTAATCTAGAATTGTACTCTGTCTCTTCAGTAATTAAATCAATCTTTTACATTATAAACAGAAAGTATTCAGAAAAATGGAAAGAGTATATTCTAATTTTATCTCAAAATCTAAAAAGTAATAACACCTATATACTAAATTTAATAAACAACTCATTTGTCTGGAGACAAAAAATTTCAATTTTAAATCTAACTATATAACTCTATCTTAAAATCCTTTAAAAATGTATCCTTAGATTTAAAATACATGAATGTTGGATATTCCTTATATACCCCATAGCCTATACACAAGGGATAATTTTTGCTACAGATTACCATAAAATGGCACTATTCAAACAAAAGCATCTGACAGCTTGGCATCAAATGAACAGTCATGAGTTAAAATCAGTTAATACTCACAGAAGAGAATAAAATTTGATTCAACACTATGGCTAGATTTACAAGAAGCAAGAAAATATATCAAGGAAAAACTTGATCTAATCCCCACTTCAACTAAGACTTCAATCCTTAAACTTATACAGTATTTGTTTCCACTAAACAGAACAATTCAATTAAAATGAGCCTTTCACACATATATAGAATAAAGTCAGATTTGGATATATACATGGATAATTATTGGAAAATGTTCTCTATCACTAATAATTGTAATCCTACAGACAAAGATAAACTAAATATTCTTCAGTCAGCTGGTAAAACTACATCTTCACTCAAATGGGAATATTTACCTGGCGATTTTTAAAATAGATGGTTTCTCACTCCATACATTAGTAAGATAACTAAAGACAATGTTCTATGTTGGAAATGTAAAAAGGTAGTAAACGCAGACCGGACACATTTTATGATTGCTTATTCTTAGAGAAATTTTGGGAAGATATTAATAAATTCCTACAAGCAATCTTTACTGATTTCACTCACCAAATATTAGTGTTATTCAACCCCCCCCCCAATTCCAAATTGTGTAAAACTGAGTAAATATTCAATTATATGGTCTGTTCTATCCATTGCCAGGAAAGAAATGACAAAAAAATCGGAAATCTTCATATATCCCCACTTTTCAAAATTTTAAAGATCTTTAAGGATGTATCTAAATTAGAATTGTTGACAATTTAATCTAGATCTTCAAGGAATGCAACAATATACAATCATTGGAAGAGTAGAAATGAATTATTAGTAAAATAATAAGTTGAATGTAAAATCAAATCTTATTTTTAGCTTAACAGTATTATTTGATGCTTGTACAGTGAACATCTTTGTATATAGTTTATGTTATATTTGTTCTTTATATCAATGTTCTCTATCGATTGTACCTTAAAATCTATTCAATTCTTATAATAGCGGTTTACTTCAACAATGACTTCAATAAAATTTTATTAAAAAAAAAAAAAATAATGCAATTAAAATGTAGTGCATGGACAGTCGAAATCTTAGAGCATTATCAGGACAAAATAAACTGCTTCCTTGGCATACAACCCAATCAGGGTCTCAAGCTAGGGAATAAGAGTGGCAACTGGCAAACAACAGCAGTAGAAAGTAAAATATCTGTTTCTGCCCATTGTCCATGCCCTTGAACTGTCCCCAAATTCGTCTCATATTTTTGTTTTATCTGTTGTAAACTATTTGACTTTCTGGTAAAACATTGTGAATTCCGGTCAATAATGCCAGACAATACAGTTTCATACTTATTATTCAGAAAATACATAACTGATAAAATTTAACATAACAAGTTTTGTAAGTGAATTACAACACCATTTAAAAACTGCCCCTGACTTTGAATGGCTTTGCATTATTTTTGGATTTGCCCGGTAGTGTGCCGCTGCTCCCAAAGCAGATAAAACACTTGGTGAGCCTACAGATTCTCTGCAGGGGTTTTTTTTTTTGTTTGTTTTTTTTTTTTTTTTTAACTATTGGTGGTGCAAAAAAGCTCTACTCATTACAAAGAATTATGACAGGCTCTCCAATCATAACCTTAGTTATTGTGTTCGACAACTATGCCAAGATTCACCTTGACAGCGAACTTCTTGACATTCATGTCTCGAAAACATAACTTGAGTTATGATCACAGACCCAGACTGCAACCCTCTTTGATGTCTTACATAAGTGCAGAAGCAATGCTTGAGAATGTGTGCATTACATCCTACACAAGACAGAAGTTATATATAGCACCAGCTCAGGTCTAGCAGCAATTATGAAAAGGCAATGGAAACTGTTGACTCACTCTACAAAACAGAAACAAGGCTATAGCAGAGTACCATTCTCCATCAGTGCAATAAAACAGCATCAGGAAACAGATTAGAAGAGCATTATAAGGGTCCATTTATTCTCTGTTGTAGCCACAGCATTATAACATGTACTTTTGTAACAATAAGTTTTACATCATAGATTAATGTACCTGTTACACTTAAAAAGCAAACGGCACGGAGGAAATGATGCCCATAACCAAAAAAAATAAATAAATCTTCTCTTCTCTGCCATGCTGATGTCCCTGCAGTACTTAAATTAACTACTAACGTATATTTGCACAAATCCAAAATAACCTGATGGGGCAGATAAACTACTGTGATTTTGGCTAAGCTTTCCACTTCATATAATGCACTCTGTTTCATCAAATGATTAGCCTGTCAAGCCCTACCATTTCATCAAGATCAACTCTGCATTGGTAGTACTCAGAATTACAGCTAACTTTGGGAGTATTACAGTGCTACTCTCCGATAAAAATCAATGTGATTTCAAGACGGATCCAGTACTCAGTGTCATGTTTCTCACACCGTCTGACTTGCTACTGCTAATCTATTTCAAGCTAAACTACTGCCGGCAATTTAACTGAAAACAGTGGTATGTTAAGCATTACCATCTGTTGCAAAACAAGGTAGTTTACCAGTAACATACCAATTACTTAAAAAATCATGCTACATAGAAAACAATTCAAACATTAACCAATGGCTGTAGGATGCAGAAGGGGAGAAGGAAAACAAAAACAAAAATCTACACAACAGCATTTATTTACAGGAGTGAGAACTTGCAGTGCAAGCTAAACTACTGCAATCTCTCAGCAGACACTCTGGTTTAGTACAGCTCTAAATAAAAACTCACAAGTAAAAAGGAACAGCCTGCACCCACTAGTATGAAGCAGACATCTGCTTCACAGTTTTGGGATTTTCTCAGTAAGGCAACTGTGCTTTCCATTTTCCATCCTTATTGGTACATACATAAAATGTTACTAACACAGAAGTCTTCTTGGCAAGCTAAGACAGCTTTACAGTCTGCTGAAGAGATGACCAATATGAAAAGCAAACATTAATATGTAGTTGAACAGGGTGGCTGGCTTGAATGCTTTACGGATGATCTGTGTGCATTTGTGCATGCTTCAGCCTATGTATTGAAACATTTCCTGCGATGCAGAGCTGTAAATCTCTTACTGCCGCTTCAACCAGCATTATGAGCACTGGGGTAGGGGATCAGCCATGTCAGCTGGACCATCCTAGGGAAGGGAGACAACTTAGGCTTGCTGTAATATAGCAACATCCAACAAAAAGAAAAAGCCAAAAAGGAGAGTTGATGCTGACTGTACAAATTTATTCACGACTCCACACAATCAAATAAACCAAAATGGCTTTTTCTGTGTTGGATTTTGGTGTATTGGAGGAAGTTGGCCGTTTGAGTAGTTTATTGTAATATAGCAACACTATAAGCCTAGAGAATGCCATGCTATGTAACTAGGTGTACTGTTAGGTCACAGAAAGAGCATCTGCTGAAGCAAACATGCACCTATTAACACAGTGCCATATGGTGCTCAAATAGTTGCCAAGGAGAGGAAGGGGATTAGGACACACTCACCTATCAGCAAGTATGATGTTGCTAGTGTCCTCGAGCTCCTAACCATCCCCAGAGGTACGTCAGGTTGAAACCAGGTGGGAGAGGCGAAGGCAGGTGCTGTACACCTAGTTAACAAGGAGAGGACCTGCTGGCAGCTGAAGGCCAGTACAGTGGGGGGGGGGGGGGGGAATAAAAAAAAGACTCTACACAAAATACTTACTTACTTGTGGCAGTGCCATGACTGCTCCCCAGGCTAGTGAAAGCAGATAAGGTACACATACTAAACCTAGAGTACTTGATTACAGTTTTTAATCTTACTTACAAACACTGGCTAATATACAATGTATGTACTGTGTACTATGCATGTATTCTACCTATCTTCCAAATTTCAGATGTAGGTTCATAGGTTAGTACTAGGCTATCGGCCCTAGGGCCTATACAAGCCTAGCCATAACAATTCCCTGGCTATTTCTTCACACACTAATTTACTTTCCTGAACCCCTGTACACCACAAATCTATGAATTACCTTTATTTTTACATGAATATTTATTTGTTCTCTCCACTGTAACTGTTGATATGCTGAATACCACTGTAGAAACATGTCTTTTGTAATTTGTTTGTATACTAATCATGTCTAAATTAACTAAATATATCTGTAATTTTTCTATGTGGAGCTTTTCTCCCCGGGCCTCTGCTGAAAAAGGGCCTTTTCGGCTCAGTGAGACATGCCCGGTTAACAAATGTAAAATAAATACTTACAAGATGCTTTGACAAATGGATGCTTCTAAAATGTCTGTATACACACATTTCTACATTCCCTGGGATCTTTACGGGAGAGTGTTGCATTTCACCAGTTCAACGATTTTTGATTTCCCATTAGCTGCCTCCTAAACATACTGTGCCTACCAGGACTATTCAACATATCATATACTTACCTTATATCAAGTTTTTATCTGATTTTCCATGGCCATTTGATCATTATGCACAGTGGTTTCCTCTAGAAATGTACTTTAAGGATATCTACACTATGAACTTTAATGATATCTATACTACAATTCAATTTTTTTTTTCACACCTGGATGCCAAAAATCAAATGAGTCACATTGAAAAGATTTCTCTCGCTCTCTCTTTTCTCCAAAATACAGCAATCTGGAGTAAGGATACATAAGCATAGGGAGTGCAGCTAGTTTTCCCCTTAAATGGAGGTTAAGCGATCTTGTAATTCGAAGGTGTGTCAGAGAGACGAGAACAGCGAGAGATGGATCTGGGCTCTCCCACCCAGGAAAGAGAAAGTGGTATAGTCCGATGCACTGCCGGTACCTGTTAGAAAGAGAGATGAACAGACTTAGCATCATGGACCAGCAGTGTGGGTAGGGCTTCTTACGCCTCACCTACGAGGTATCCTCCAAAAATATGAGAAGGGGGAACCTGAGTGCAGACAAAGGGATTGATAGTAGGGTCCTTGCATTTACTACTGCATGCCATCCACAGGGGGAGGCAGAGGGTTAGGACCACAAAAAAAAAATTCTTGATGGCTGCCTTTGTTTCCGCTTTCCCCTACGCGACAGACTCCTGACTCGTGTAAGACGTTAACAAATGGATTTAACCAGAGAAAAGCCTGATGACTGAAAGGTGCAGGAGATAAAGAAATCTTGAAATCTTTCTTCTGAGCAAGTCAAGTGCCATCTTTCATCTGACTGGCTGCAGAAATATGTCTATTATTGTACATGCAAACAGTCACACAGTACACTTTTTAGTTTTACTTAACAGTACCCATCCACTTGGATACAGTCAGGTTTGTGTCGTACTACAAATATTACATGAAACTTAGCACAGCATAGTCAGAAAAACAATGTACATAAAGCCAACACAAACCTAAAGCCAGAGTTTTGTACACACACACACACACACACACACACACACACACACACACACACACACACACACACGTGCACGCACATATGCGCGCACACATGCGCAGACGTGCACAAATCACATCTGCTTTTTCTCTCTGTCCCCCTACCTGTTCCCTTTCCACTCCCACTTTCCCCTTCTCCTGGGTACCCCCTTATCTCTCCCATCTATACTCCTCCCTTCCAACTTCTCTGTACCTCGCCCACTGAATTTCAAGTAGCTCCTTTATCTCTGAATTACCATTCACCCAAGTTCTTTCACTGCTATTTCCAATTGATTGTCAGAATGTCATATTTTTGTGTTATACTGCTGTCTATAGTGGTGCCATAACACTGTATGCTGATTGCAGTGTTTTTATATTTTCAAGTTTTCACAATTATCCTTCATTGTCAGGACCTTAGTCTTTATGAAAGTGTATAAAGTACATTCATCTAACTGATCAGAATTTTTCTGTTAAGCATCTCTAAAACTCATTATAAATGTTATCATATTTGTAGAGATCTTTGCTTCTTGTCTGTTTCTTGTCTGTAATGCACTGTTGTTCAAGAACACACGAACACAGTTGAGTAAAAAACAGAACACCTTTATCCAACATGTGTTGGATAAAGGTGTTCTGTTTTTTACTCAACTGTGTTCGTGTGTTCTTGTAATGCATTGTTGTATCAGGAACTTTTCTCCCCGGGCCTCCACTGAAAATGGACTACTAGTCCAGTCGGACTATACCGGTAAACAAAAGGTCAAATAAATAATAGATTAGTTTTTGCCAGTGGCCTCCATGCCTTTTGATGCTCATTTATTAATTCTCCTTTCATTTGCCCCAATGCCATTGTCATGGATCACATATGTTTAAGATCCGAGTTTTACTGTAGTCATGTAGCTACATGGTTATGTCAGCAACACTCCTTTAAAGGGCGTGTTTATGGCATAAAACTGGTTTCATCTGTCCAGTGCAAGACAACATTATGTTCTACAAATGTTCAAAACTACAAAGTTAGCAAAAACAAACGCTTCTTTGTTGTTGGCAGTAACCTAAGATGCCACAAAATAAGTGCAGCGTTGGTATGGGATGAAATACAGTTACATGCATATTATTACCCAGCATCCGCTTTAGGTTGGTCAGAGCAGTGACAGTTTAGCTGCACTTATACTGTATACTAAAATAAATCAAACCGGTCCGACTACCAGCTTACATGAACGGTAATAAAGATTCAATTATGCAACACAGTTCCAGGTAACAGCATGAATCATGTTACCCAAAGGTCCATCTTTCTAAGTCACAGAAAACTTACGCAAGAGAGAAAATTTCACCTGCAACTACCTTATAAGCAAACTACTTCACAATCTCCCCTGTTCAAGTCAAGACACAGGAAAATGCTTTGACTTTGAAATTAGGGAACCAGCAAATTCAATTCACAGAGGAGATAGAAACAAAGTTGGAGGGAAAAAAAAAAAAAAAAAAAGGGTCACAATGGATGGTCTGTTACCCACATTTGTATCAACATAGTAATTCACACTACAGCTACACGTCAAACAACTGGACTTGGGGGTTTCGAAAAAAAAAAAAAAAAAAAAGGAAATACTTTGCCAGGCCCTATGCTTGAGAAAGAAGTCACGCAGCCTGATTCTAATACCTGCATTCATCTCATCACATGACTTCACACTATAGTAATATACCCTACTACGACAAATACACTGGGTTGCTTAAAAACAAAGACAGAGGTCTTGCATGTTTTCCTAGTCCCTGCATTTTTCTGTCTTGTGTGTGTGAAAATAGACAGACACACACACACACTAAATGTACATACCTACATACACATTTATTTTATATATCTGATTTAATTCTCGGTTGGGGTGCCTTCTATGTGGAGTGTGCAAGTCTTCACTGTGTTCGCACGGGTTTCCTCCAGGTGGTCCAGTTTCAACCCTCACCCCAAAAGACATGCACTAGGTGGACTGAACACGCTAAATTGGCCATAGGTGTGTGTGTGTGTATGAGTGTTTGGTGTGGAACTACCACAGCAGGACTAGCCATCCAGTAATGTAAACCTTGGCACTAGATGATGGTCACCGTTATCAACGGCTTACCTATCCCATGGAATCCAAGATGGCTGCATTCTGAAGAAATGGTTGATGGGAGCTCTCACTGTGTCAAAAAGAAAATGGGTACAAAAAAAGCCAATAAAAGTGAACAATCTGGGTAATATTTAATTACTGGCTAGACACTACACTGCCTAGATGTCATCAAAAAAGAAATCTGGAAAGAGAAAGAAAAAATTAACTACTTAACTGCGGTGGTGGTGATGCGGTAGCATTGTCGCCTCACAGTAAGATGCTGTCCTGTTCGATTCTCAGTTAGAGTGTCTTGTGTGTGGAGACATGCGTGAATGGGTGTACTTTTGTTGAAGGTTGTGCATTAGAGCTGGCAACTCGGCACGTAAAAATCTACTGCCAATCATTAGCGGACCGGAGTTCCACTGTGGTGACCCCTAACCGGGAAAAGCCGAAAGACAACAACAACAGTCTAGCAGCCATTCAACACAAAGCAGTTCAGGTTTGACCTTTGGAATAGATGGCGGTGTCCAGTAATTTAGATGAAAAAATTAATCAAATGCATTCAGAGATGTTTAAAACAAGCAAGATGTGCATGGCTATATAAAGTCAAATGACAAAAGGCTAGAAAAAACAGAATCTTTAAATAGCAATTCAGATGAGCTGATAAAACTGTAGAAATCAGAGGCTGAAAACCATGGCGTTAGAAGACAAGCATGAGAATTTCTGCTACAAAAATAAATAAATGAACTGGTGTTCCACATCAGGATTTGTTTATTGAAAGTGCACAGTGTGTTCATGCCCCAAATTTGGCTATTAAATCTTGGCATCTTACTTAAGTTGCAAAGATGTAATCATACCAGCAGAAATAGCTGCTCCTGTCAAAACTGTGACAAAAGGGAATATTAAAGGAAAATTCCACCTTAGAACTCAAAAACATGCAGAATTAAAATGTGCTTTAAAAGTTCCTTAATTATTTCCATTATGTTCACCCCCCCCCTTTTTTATTTCATATTTATTTATACTTTGGTAAACAGGAAAATGAACTGGTCCCATGACCTTTTTCAGCCACGACTGAGGCTACATTGGCAAAGATAAGTAATAAATGCACTTATCAATATAAAGAAAAAATACTGACATAAAGACAATGACAAAGACTGCATGTGCAACACAGAGCCAATGTGCGACAGTGAATAAGTAAATCATTAAGCAATATTTACTAGACTGTATACAATAATAATGCTTAGCTCTACTATGTTAAGTTTATTATAAATAACAGATTGTATGCACCGATACTGCGCACACGCACGCACGCGCAAACACACACACACACACACACACACACACACTAGTATGTGGGTGTGTGTGTATATGTGCATGTCTGTATGTAAGTATACATGTGCATATAAAAGTACATTTGTACAAAAACAAGTGTGTGTCTTCTGTGTCGGTCTGTAAACAGACAAATAGATTATATGCTTGTGTGTAGTTCATTTCCGTTAAACAAATCAAAATGAAAATTTTGTGCAACTGTATATGTGGGTCTACACAAACACATCAAAATGGAAATTTTGTGTACGTGTTATCTGTGCATGCATGCATTTAAACAAAGTTAACGTACTTCTGATTTCCTTTTCTTTATTTTTTTAAAGCTACAGCACATAGTAAACTTACATTAAAGCAAATTCAGCTGTACATATGTTTTCGATTCTTGCCTGGCATGCCTTCTGAGCGGAGTGTGCATGTCCTCCCTGTGTTTGTGTGCACTTCTTCACGGTCCTCATTTCCTACCACATTCCAAAGATATGCAATAGGTGGACTGGACACTCTAAACTAACCACAGATGTCAGTATGCATGTGAATTTGTAGTGAGGAAGGACTACCAAAGCAGGGCTAGTCACCTGGCAGTGTAAACGTTGGCTCTAGGCGATTGTCACTGTTGAAGAAACACCCTGACCCCATGTGCAAAAATGGGAAAAAGGGGTTGTGGATGGATGGGATCAATGGACATACTTCCTTTGTGGACTACAAAATGCTCATGCACTCTAACAATGTAAGGACTGACTCAAAGTCAGTGGGAATCGCTTACCATGGAACTGTGTGTACTAAATATCCATCGCCCTCTGGGAGAATATCACAAAAAAACATAACAGACCTTTTTATGAACATCAGTTAACTCCAGTTGATAGGGCTGCCTCTTACCTCTCCATCTGCAGTTCTGCCCTGTGTGTGTGTGTGTGTGTGCTGGGGGGGGGGGGGACATGAAAATGGTAAGTGTGTTAATACTTTACAAGAAAAAATATTTTGACTTTTCCCTAAATGTCACAGAAAAAAGAAGTTATATACTCACCATAACATTCCATCTGAGTAGTTCTACTTCATTTGTCTTCAGCCTGTGGGTACCAGATCCGTATCAGATTCGAGCCGGCAAATTCACTAGCATCTGCTCCGAGCTCCAAGCTCCTCCCCTTACCCATAATACACCTCCACTACCTTCCAACCCCCAGATCGAGTTTGCTGACCCTTACACTGAGAACCCGACCTGAAGAATACTTTATGACCTAAAACTGCAGCCAAGAGGCTATTCATATGATAAGGTAAGGGGGAAGGAGGGAGGGACGGTTGAAGACAAATAAAGTAGAATTACTCACAAGGAATGTTATAGAGAGTACATAACTTCTTTATCTAAAGTAGTTTACTTCATTTGGTCTTCAACCTGTGGGACAGAGTCCCCAGCTACTAAACTCCTGGATGGCCCTCATGGAAGGATATTCCGGAGCACCGCCGAACCAAAGGATGCTCTCTTTCTAGAAGTCAAATCCAATTTGTAGTGAGGAATAAAGGTATGAGATGAGGACAAAGTAGCTGCAGAAAGTACAGTTGTGTACATTTACCATAAATGTAGATGTTCGAGTATATTCACTGTTGCAGTCATCACATAAGGGTTATCTGCTTGCAATAGCCCTTAGTCGACCTGATTATCAAAGTCTTGGGTCCTGCGTCGGTTGCGGTCTCATCTCCCATGACATCAGGTAGTCAGGGGTATCAATTTATCCACATCCCCACCAGGGGCAACAAATATCCTAGACCTAGTCATTACCAACATGAGTGACCGGTGTTCCACACCTGAAGTCAACTCCTCGTTGGTCTGATCCAACCATAAGCTAATCACCCTTGATATCCACATCCCACCCCCACCACCCATTAAAAAACCATGGTAAAAAAATTCTCCAAAGCCAACTTCATGCTTCTTAAGACAGAAATGGTGAACTTCATGACACCCATGCAGATGGACAATACAGTTACAACTGCTGAATCCTACACAAATGCACTCTATAAGCACTTACACAAACGCATGGATTGTGCTATCCCAAACAGAACCAAGACGCTAACCTCCAAAAAAAAGGAAGCCAATCTGGTGGTCCACTGCCATAAACAAACTGTACAACAGAAGGAAGAAACTGTTGCAAAAGAGATTAAAATCCCATGAGTGGAGGAGCTCCCTGGTCAGTTTCAGTAAGAAGCTTAGATCCCTTATAAGATCCTCCAAAGCTAGCTACGAAAACAAAATTGCCACTAATTCTAAGGACAACCACAAAGCATTCTATAGCTATGTCAAGAATCTTGATGGCAACACCCAGATCTGCTCTGAGTTACAGCACAATGGCACAAAAATTACAGAACCAACTGATATTGCCAACATCCTGGCAGATTAGGTTCAGTGCTAACTTTACCCCCTCACCTCCTAAAGGGCCCATATCTATACAGGAAGAATGCAGAGTCCCTGTAATCACAACTACGCAGGTAAAAGCTGCACTCTCTAAAGCCAAAAAAGTATAGTTGTGTACACTCAACATAAATGTAGATGTTAGAGTGTATTCACTGTTGCAGTCATTACATTAGGGTTATCTGCTTGCAGGTAGCCCTCAGTCGGCCTGATTAACAAAGTCTTGGGTCCTGCGTCGGTTGCTGTCCCTTCTTTCATGACGTCAGTCGTCAGGGGATATAAAACATGCAGCCGCCATTACATCAGTTTTTTTTGCCCCAGATGTCAGGTGACCTCCTAATGGGAAGCAATTAAATATAAAAGTACAATGATATACCTCCAACAAAAAAGCAAATACACCAAAAAGCTTTTAAGCATAGTAAAGGAAAGTAGAGGTATAACCAAAAGAAGTTAGGGGGCTGGAGGGAGGGTAGCCAGGACTGCAACAGTGAATACACTTGAATATCTACATTTATGGTAAGTGTACACAACTGTACTATGCTCTTCATGTTTCACTGTTGCAGTCATTACATCTGGGTAGATTCCCAAAGCTATGGTTGGGAGGAGGAATTTAAATAGCATTAGGACCAGCTATAAGGCTCTGCAAGACTGCAATGGCAAAGCCAGCTCTGGATTTAGAGAAAATTGGCAAATGGTAATGCTTGGTGAAAGTATGTACAGAACTTCAGGTAGCAGCTTCTAGGATGTCCCTGGTAGGGATGCCTCTGAGAAAAGCTGCAGAGGTAGACAAGCCCTGGTGGAGTGAGGTCTGATCCCCTGGGGGATAAGTTTTCCATGGTGCTTATAGCAGAAATGAGTGCAATGGCCTATCCATTTAGAAAACGGTTTGCTTTGAACTAAGCCTTCCCCTCTGCCCCTGCAGCAAATGCCACCAGCAGTTCAGATTTCCTTTGAGGTTTAGTCCTGTCCAAGTAGAGGTTTAGACCTGTCCAAGTAGAATCTAAGTTGTCTGTGCACATCTAAGGAATGCAGAATCCGTTCCCCTTTGTTCTGTGGATTGGGAAAGAAAGTTGGCAAATGAATGGACTGATTAAGAGCCACACTGGATACCACCTTGGGCATGAAGTATGGATTGATTCTGAGTGACACCCTGTCCGCATGAAAGATGACAAAAGGCTGCACAATGCCGCTGTTTGCCAAGAAAGAAATTTTAAGTCTGCAGTAACAGCTGGCTCGAAATTGGAGCTCTCATGGGTGGTCTCAAATTTTTGGCCCCTCTGAGGACCTGCTTGAGCAGTGGATGAGAGAAGAGGGGAGGTTCTGTGATATAATGAGCTGAAATGGTGGAGGCGTGGATTTTAATGGAGGAAAAAAAGACAGGCCCTTGTGAAGCATCTCAGTTAAGTATTGTAAAATCTGAGGTAAATTGGGTGCTGCTGTGCTCATCCCTTGAGACTGATTCCAGGCACAGAATCTTTTGCATTTTTCAGCATAAGATTTTCTAGTACTAGGCCTCCTTGCCTCTAAAATGATATCCATCACAGATTTACTGAGGGATGGTAAAGGAGAGATTAGGTAATTAGCCAGGCTGCAAGGTTCGGTGTTAGAAGCTGAGGTTGCAGAATCTTGTTCTCCTGCTGTGACAACAGGGAAGGAGTCTGAGGCAGGTGCCATGGGGAAAACAGTGACACACTGTGCAGGAGGGGGTACCAGTGTTGGCGCGGCCAGTCTGCAGCAATCAAAATCATCCTTGGTTTGTCCTGTTTGATTTTTAGTAGTACTTTGGACAGCAGAGGCAGAGGGGGGTAGGCATAGACTGATAATTTCTCCAGCTGAAGAACAGAGCATCCAATTTCCAGGCTTGTTTGTGGGGAGTTCTTGTGCAAAATTTGTCCAATTGGTAATTCTGGGGAGAGGCAATTATGTCTATCTGGGCTCCCCCAATTGCCTGTCATGTTGAAAATTGTTGGTTCCCCTTTCCACTCTTGAGGGTCCATGAGGTTTCTGTATAGTCCGTCTGCCAGTGTATTTAATTTTCCTGGCAGGAATATTTGAATATTTCTTTGCCTGCAAAATGCAATAACTGGAGCTATCACTTATTACTCCCAAATTTGGAAGTGGAGGCCCCCCACTGCTTAGTCCTGTGTGTCCCCTGGGACTGAAAAGTACAGTTTTGTACCTACCATAAATGTAGATGTCCGATAGGAATGCATCTGCAGTCCTTACAAATGGGTTGTCCTGTCGTCAGGCAGCCCTTCGGTCGGCCGGATTCCAAAGTCTGGGTCTGGCCTCGGCTGGTGTCGCACTTCACCCGACGTCATAGCTGCAGTTATTCGGGTATAAAGGCATCAGCCGACGCCATTTTCCTCAGTGTTTCTTGCCCCAGATGCCAGGTGCCCTCTAGGAAGGCTAAATTTGGATAAATGCCAATGATTCCAAATAGTAGAGAGCAAACACAAAAATAAGCATGTATGTACATATATACAAACAAATACACCATAATAGATTCCCCCAGCTAGCTATAAGAAGGGCAAATACCCTAGGAGTACCACAGAGGGGAAGGCGGGTGGGTAATCCTGACTGCAGATGCATTCCTATCGGACATCTACATTTATGGTAGGTACAAAACTGTACTATGTCCTTCAAGGATGCATCTGCAGTCCTTACAAATGGGTAGAATACCATAGCCAAACTGGGGGAGGAGGTAAAAGAAGTTATGGTGTAGTTAAGATCCCTTGCAAAACAGCAGTGGCAAAACCTGCTCGGGATCTAGAGTATAAAGGTAAATTATAATGCTTGGCAAATGTATGCACGGAGCTCCAAGTAGCAGCCTCTAAAATGTCCTTGGTAGCCACTCCTCGTAGGAAAGCTGTGGTAGTGGCTGTAGCCCTTGTAGAGTGAGGCCTGATGTTTTCTGGAGTTTTCTTTCCATGGTAGGAGTAACAAAATCTAATGCAATTTCCTATCCACTTTGAGATTGTCTGTTTTGAAATTGCTTTGCCTTCCATCCCTGTTGCATATGCTACCAGTAGCTGGTCAGTTTTTCTATTGCCTTTGGTCCTGTCCAGGTAGTAGCATAATTGTCTATGTACATCCAAGGTATGCAAAAGTCTTTCTCCCCTGTTCTGTGGGTTGGGGAAGAATGTAGGTAGGTGGATAGCCTGATTTAAAGATACTCTGGAGACCACCTTAGGCATAAAAGTAGGATTTGTTCTCATGGACACTATCTTGATGAAAGATCAGGAAGGGTTGTACTGCCATTAATGCCTGTAGCTCAGATACCCTTCTTGCTGAAGTGATTGCCAGCAGGAAAGCAGTTTTCCATGATAAGTATTGTAATTCTGCTGTTGCTGCTGGTTCGAAAGGAGGAAGTGTCAATTTTTCTAGCACAAAGTTCAAGTCCCATGCTGGCAATGGTGGCTTCCTAGGAGGTTTTACATTTTTAATTCCTCTCAGAAACTGCCTGAGCAGAGGATGTGAGAAGACTGGAGGATCCAAGTCGTATTCTGCTGAAATAGCTGATTCATGAATCTTAATGGAAGAATAGGACAGGCCTTTGTGGAAGAGCTCTGCCACGTATTCCAGGATGTTGGCTATGTTTACCAGTGACACATCTTCTCCTTTTGCAGTACTCCAAAAGAGATATCTTTTCCATTTTGCTGAATAATTTTTCCTTGTTGAGGGTCTGCGAGCCTCCAGGATAATGTCTTTAACCCTTTGGGATAAATTTGGGTTAATTGGCTTTATGCAATGTTCCAGGCAGTCAGCTGCAGCGTTTTCAGGTTTGGATGCAGGATGTTGTAGTTGTTTTGTGTTAACAGCAAGGGAACCAGGGGTAGGGGCCATATTTGTTCCCGAGACATGCTCCTCAGTAATGGGTACCAATGTTGCCTTGGCCAGTCTGGAGCTATCAGAATGATCCTTGGACGGTCCTCTTTGATCTTCAAAAGCACCTTGTGCATCAAAGGAAGTGGTGGGAATGCATATGCTGTCAGGTTTTCCAACTGAAAGATAGGAGTCCACCTTCCAAGCAAGTGGGTGGTACGTCCTTGTGCAGAATTTCTTTAGCTGGTGATTGCGTGGGGATGCAAATAAGTCTATTTCTGGGAGTCCCCATTTTCTTGTAATGGTTTTGAAGATGTCCGGATGCAGCATCCATTCGTGGGCATCTGTGGTAGTCCTGCTTAATATGTCTGCTAGAATGTTTTCTTTTCCTGGTACAAAAATTGCTTGTAACTGAATGTTGTAGCTCAGGGCCACATTCCAGAGGTCCAGTGCCATCCGGCATAGAGGGTATGAATGTGTGCCTCTCTGTTTGTTGATGTACCACATAACTGTGGTGTTGTCTGTCCTTATCATCAATTGACCTTGTTGGAGAAATGGTCTGAATGTCTGAATTGCCAGTTTTACTGCCAGCATTTCCTTTAGATTTATGTGTAGGTGCAGCTGGTCTGGAGTCCATAAACCTTGTATGCACTTGTCCAGCATGTGGGCCGCCCAACCGAGGTCTGAGGCGTCCGTCGTGATGGTTTGGCTTGGTTGAGTGCTGTGGAAGGGCAATCCTGTGTTTGATTGACAGGCCTGAGCCCACCATAGGAATTATTGCTTCAGGCATGGAATTATTGGAATTTGAGTTTCTAGGCTGTGCTTGTGTTGAGACCATAAATTCCTTAGGTACCACTGTAACTTTCTCATATGCAGTCTGGCATGTGGAACCAATATTATGCAGGATGCCATGAAGCCCAAGGCTTGCAGGACTTTTCTTGCTGTTAGAGATGGTTCTGCTTTGTTAATGCCAAGAAGTAGAGAGGTAGTTGCTCCTGTTTTTCTACTGTTAGGAATGCCATTTGTTTTGATGTGTCCAGCTCTGCACCCAAAAAGGTTATCCTTTGGGATGGTGTCAGCCTTGACTTTTTTATATTGACTGTATATCCCAGGGCTTGCAGTAGGTAAATGACCCTTTTCAAGTCTTCTGCTAGCTTGTTTTTGTTGTCCGCTTGTATCAGGCAGTCGTCCAGGTAAGGGTAGATTTGGATTCCCTGAAGCCTGCAATGAGCAATTACTGATGCCAGGCATTTCGTGAACACTCTGGGCGCAGTAGATAAGCCAAAGGGCAATGCTGAGAATTGATAATGCTCTGATCCTGCAAGAAATCTGAGGTATCTTCTGCAATTTGGTCGTATGGGGGCGTGCAGGTATGCCTCCTTGAGATCTAGAGTTACCAGCCAAGACTCCTTGCCCAGCATGGGAAGAAGCTGCTGTAGAGTCAGCATTTTGAATTTTGGAACAATGAGGAATGTGTTTAAAGCGGACAGGTCGAGAATAGGTCTCCATTTGCTCTCTTTTCTTGGTACCAGGAAGAGTCTGGAGTAAAATCCCTTTCCTTGCTCCATAGATAGTACCTTTTCCACAGCTCTCATCTTTAATAATTGAGATATTTGTTTTAGAGCTTCTGCCTTTTGATTTGGAGGTAGGTTTGGCATTCCTCTCTTCCCTGGTAGAGTATGGAAGTGAAACCTGTAACCTTGGTCTATAGTCTGCAAAATCCACTTCTCTTGTGATGTAATGCCAATTTGTTGAAAATAAGGCTAGCTTTCCGCCTAAGGGTGCTTCTAGTTGTTCCCTGGTAGGCGGTGCCAGAGCCAAGTCACTGTGATTGTCTTGTAGTTGCGGTGGTGGCTGTGTCTGTGGCTGTACCTCGCTGGTTGTTACCCTGCCACTGGCGTCCCCTGTAGGCACCCCTGGATTGGCTTCGGTCTCTTGAACGCCTATTCCTGCCTCTATGAGCTCTGGAGGAGTCTGGAAAGGACCAATTCTTGGAGGGCCAATTCCTGCTAAACTTTGGAGGTTGGACCTGTAAGAAATCTTTCACTGTTTGGACAGATTTTGCCTTCTCTTCCATCTTCTTCAGCACCTGTTGTGCAGGAGAGCCAAACAAATTGATCTTATCCATGGGAGCATCTAATAGTTTTGATTTGACATGGTCTGGTAAGGCCTGCTCTTTTAACCATGCATGCCTTCTGATAACTGTGCCAGTCATGGCTGATCTAAAGGAAGCCTCCAGTGCATCATAGCCGCATTTTAAAGAATGGTTACTGACTTGCTGAATGTTATGTACCATTTCCTGAACAGATTTTTTGTCGAATGGTTCATCCGAGGACAGCTTTTTGGTTAACTGGTCTAGCATAAATTCTTGATACTGGATCATGTGAAATTGACAGTTCAAGGCCCTAGCTGAAAGAGTAGCAGAAGTGTAAACTTTTTTACCCCATCTTTCTAATGACCTGGATTCCCTTTCAGAGGGGAGGGGGTTTTTGGCAGAGGTAGCTGCTACAGCCTTAGGTCCTTGGGAGATAGTCTTGGGATCTGCAAAAGGAGCCTTATACAAATGGTAATGCGTGTCCGGGACCCTGTAGTACCTATCAGGCTTAGCAGGGGCCGGAGGTAGAGAATCAGGAGCAGTACAAGCATCATTAAATGCATCATCTACAACAGAAAGAACTGGAGGTATGGCTAAAGGCCTATGTTGTGGTAAATGCAGAAAGGTTCTAAGCCTTTTTCTGGAGTCTGAAAAATCCTGGCCCTGCCACTGAAATTGTTCCCTCATAGCATGCAAGGTTTCCCCAAAGGAAAATTCCTCAGGCGGAGAGGCAGAAGGGATGGACTCTTCAGCATCAGAGTCTTCATAAGGGGAGAAAGGAGACTCTGGAGGGTCTGTGTCATTTGAATCATCAGAGGAATCATCTGTAGAAACTGGCTCAAGGGGCTCTGCTCTAGGCCTCTTCTCTGGAGGTGGGTGAGAGGCCCTGTCTGGTTGAGGTTGGGATCCCCGGATTAAAGAAATGAGATCCTCTGCTAAACTAAGCATTTGTGAACTAGAGCTAGGCCTGTGAGAGGGTGTCTTAGCAGGCACAGATTTAGTAGTTTTAGCTGCTTTAGCCCTGGCAAAGGCCTTAATGGACATGGCTGCAGGTGGCCTAGCAGCTCCACGTGCAGGGGTTGAAATATCCAAGGAAATAGTGTCAGATAATTCCTGAGAAACTGCAACAGCAGGAAGGATTTCAGAAGCCGATTCCACCAGGTTGGAAGAGGCCTCGGTAGAAGGTAAGTTTTCGGCTGAAGGAAGAACCGCTTGCTCGGTTTCAGCCGAAACCGAGACATCCGCGGTTGGCTTAACCGCGGTTTCGGCCGAAACCGCGGACCGCGAGTGTCAGTCCTTTTCCTTGCGCTTTTTAGATATTTGCATAGTCGGAGGATCCGACGGCATAATATAAGCAAAATCGGAGCCGAAAAACTCCTCAGCAAATTCCGACCGACGTCTAAGCGTCCGCCGGTTAAAAGAAGCACAGGCTAGACAAGCTGCTACGTCGTGGTCTGGGCCTAAACAAGGTAAGCAGTAAGAGTGGAAATCTTTGAGGTATTTGTTTCCCACAAGTTAAACAGTTATTCACTTTTTCTGACATCGGCTGAGGCAAGAAAGAGTCCCCAACGGGGTACTTAGCTTTTTAGAAGTCTTCGGTAGTAGTATTCGGTAGTAATCTCTGGTTCTGACCGACCGGCACTTGCGAACAGCTTCTGCTTCGGGCGCCACGCGGCAAGAAAGACTGAGGAAAATGGCGTCGGCTGATGCCTTTATACCCGAATAACTGCAGCTATGACGTCGGGTGAAGTGCGACACCAGCAGAGGCCAGACCCAGACTTTGAAATCCGGCCGACCGAAGGGCTGCCTGACGACAGGACAACCCATTTGTAAGGACTGCAGATGCATCCTTGAAGGACATCTTGGGGTTTCTGTTTTGTCTGGGTTTGGCTTTAGAAGACCTGGAATGGTCTAGAAAGGACCACTTTTTAGAGGGCCAGTGCCTACTAAATCTAGCAGGCTGAACTTGTAAGAAATCTTTAACAGTTTGCATAGATTTAGCTTTATCTTCCATCTTTTTAAGAACTTCCTCAGCCCTGTTGCCACACAGGCGGTCCTGATTTAAGGGAGCATCCAACAATTTAGCTGTAACATGATCGGGTCAAGATAGCTCCTTAAGCTGAGCATGCCTTCTGAGCCAGACCCAGTAACAGCAGCCCTGCAAGAGGCCTTTAATGAATCAAAACCACACTGCAAAGTATGTTTTCCAACCTGTTCAGCAGAATGCATTAAATCCTGTAATTCTTTGTTTTCCACACAATCAGGAATCAACATCATTTTCTGTTTAAGCAATCCAATAACATGTTGCTGATACTTTAACATATGAAACTGGCAGTTTAAAGTCCTAATGGCCAAGGCTGCAGAAGTGTAGACCTTCTTACATCTATCCAGCACCCTGGAGTCTCTATCAGAAGGGGAAGGATTTTTAGCAGAAGCCTTAATGCCCTTAGGCCCCTGAGAAATAGTCTCTGCATCTGCAATAGGATTTTTAAAAAGGAACTTGTGTGACTCAGGGACCCTGTAGTATCAGTCAGGTTTTCTGGGATCAGGAGGCAAGGAATCAGGGGCCAAACTAGATTCCAAAAAAGCATCATCAACAATGTCTTGTACAAGTACTATGCTGAGGCAGGAGTATCCCTGAGTCTCTTTTTTGAATCAGAAAAATCCTGGCTTTCCCAGGAAATGTTCCCTTAGAGTATGCAAGGTTTTACCAAAAGGAAAACCCTCTGGAGGGAAAGCAGA
The DNA here is from genome assembly GCF_019279795.1 of Protopterus annectens. Lineage (NCBI taxonomy): Eukaryota > Metazoa > Chordata > Ceratodontiformes > Protopteridae > Protopterus > Protopterus annectens. Next base: position 7,550,566 of record NC_056741.1, read on the forward strand.
GGGAATAGAGTCCTCTGCATCAGAATCCTCACAAGTAGATAACGGCAAATCCAGATCATCAGAAGAATCAGAAAAAACAGAATCCTGGTCAGAAAATTCATAAACAACTTCAGTCCTAGGCCTCTTAGAAGGGGGGAGGGGTTGGCTACCCCTGATTAAAGTTATTAGATCTTCAGCCATTCTTATAATTTGTTTTTTAGGCATAGTTCGAGATTTAGGCCCAAGTGAAGGAGGCATCGGTTTAATATGCAAGTCTGTAGGCCTGAATACACCCAATTCACTGTTGCAGTCATCACATTTGGGTAGATTCCCAAAGCTAAGGATGGGAGGAGGAATTTAGATAGCACTAGGACCAGCTATAAGGCCCTGCAAGACTGCAGTGGCAAAACCAGTTCTTGATTTAGAGAAAATTGGCAAATGGTAATGCCTGGTGAAATGTACAGAACTCCAGGTAGCAGCTTCTAGGATGTCCCTGGTAGGGACACCTCTGAGAAAGGCTGTAGAGGTAGATGCAGCCCTGGTTGAATGTGGTCTTATCCCCTGTGGGGTAGGTTTTCCATGGTGCTTACAGCAGAAATGAATGCAACGGCCTATCCATTTAGAAATGGTTTGCTTTGAAATGGCCTTCCCCTCTGCCCCTGCAGCAAATGCCAGCAGCAGCTGTTCAGATTTCCTCAGAGGTTTAGTCCTGTCCAAGTAAAATATAAGTTATCTGTGCACATCCAAGGAGTGCAGTATCCATTCCCCTTTGTTCTGCGGATTAGAAAAGAAGGTTGGCAAATGAATTGACTGATTAAGGGCCACAATGGATACCACCTTGGGCATGAAGGAGGGATTGGTCCTGAGGGACACCCTGTCCGCATGAAAGATGATGAAAAACTCCACTGCCATAAGGGCCTGTAATTCAGATACCCTTCTTGCGGAAGTGATGGCTAAAAGGAAGGCTGTTTTCTAAGAAAGGAATTTCAACTCTGCATTTGCAGCTGTCTCAAAAGGAGGTAGAGTAAGTTTTTCCAATACAAAGTTGAGGTCCCAGGCTGGAGTAGGGGCTCTCCTGGGTGGTCTAGGAACTGCTTGAGCAGTATAGATGAGAGAAGAGGGTTGGTTCTGTGTTGTAATGAGCTGAAATGGCTGAGGCATGAATTTTGATGGAAGAAAAGGAAAAGCCCTTGTGAAACATCTCAGTCAAGTATTGAAGAATCGGAGGTAAATTGGCTGCTGCTGTGCTCATCCCCCAAGTTTGGTTCCAGGAACAGAATCTTTTACACTTTTCAGCATAAGATTTTGTAGTACTAGGCCTCCTTGCCTCCAGAATGACATCCACCACTTGTTTACTGAGGGATGGTAATGGAGAGAGATCAGGTAATTAGCCAGGCTGACAGGTTCAGGGTTTGAAGCAAAGGTGCAGAATCTGGCCCTTCTGCTAGGACAGCAGGGTAGGAGTTTGAGACAGGTGCCTTGGCGCCAGCAGTGACACTGCGCAAGAGGGGGTACACCAGTGTTGTCATTGCCAGTATGGTGCAATCAGTATCGTCCTTGATTTGTCCTCTTTGATCTTTAGTAGTACCTTGGAGAGGAGAGGCAAAGGAGGAAAGGCATAAACTGATAGATTTTTCCAGGTGAAGGACAGGGCATCCACTTTCCAAGCTTGTTTGTGGGGAGTCCTTGTGCAGAATTTATTCAATTGTTAGTTCTGGGGGGAGACAAACAGGTCTATCTCTGGGCTCCCCCATTTGTTTATCAACATGCTGAATGTCTTTGGTTCCAGTTTTCACTCGTGTGGGTCCATGAGATTTCTGCTTAGATTGTCTGCCAGTGTATTTAGCTTTTCTGGCAGGAATTGAGCCTGTAGGTGCACTTGGTAGCTCAAGGGTGTGTTCCACAGAGCCATGGCTAGTCTGCAGAGAGGGTATGAGTGGGTTCCCCCCTGCTTGTTTATGTACCACATAACAGTGGTGTTGTCCGTCTTTACCATTAATTGTCCTGGAAGAATGTGGTCCTTGAAGGCTGTCAGAGCATTCTGTACAGCTAACATTTCTTTTTGATAGATATGCAGGTGCATTTGACTTGGGCTCCATTTACCCTGAATGCACCTCCTTGCCAAGTGAGCCCCCCATGCATAGTCTAATGAGTCTGTTGTTAGGGCTTGGGTGGCAGGGGGTAGAGTGAATGGCAGTCCCTTGCTTTGGTCAGGCCTCTGCCCACCAAAGGAACTCTAACTGTAGGCAAGGTATGATAGGAATCATTGCTTCTAGATCCTGAGAATGTTGACACCATAGGCATTTTAGATACCATTGTAGTTTCCTCATATGCAGTCTTGCATATGGAAGTAGGAGAATGCAGGAGGTCATGAACTCAAAGGCTTGCAGTATTTGTCTTGCAGATAGCAGAGTCTTTGCGGTCATTAGTTTGAAGTAAGCTGTCAAATGAACTTGTTTCTCTGGTGTGAGGAAAGCAAACTCGGAAGTTGTGTTCAAGCTTGCTCCCAGGAATAAAATTTGTTGGCAGGGTACCAGATGTGATTTATTTTCATTTATGGTGTACCCCAGACAAGTTAGCACCTTTTTACAAATGCCAGATGATTCAAAAGTATGTCCTGGCTTTCTGCCTGAATTAGACAATCGTCCAGGTACGGATATATTTGAATATTTCTTTGCCTGCAAAATGCAATGACTGGAGCTAGGCACTTTGTGAATACCCTGGGTGCAGTAGATAAGCCAAAGGGCAGTCCAGAGAAAGGACAGTACAGGAAGCCTGCTTTGAAGCGTAGGTATCTTCTGCAAGATTCCCTGATTGGGATGTGCAGTTTGGCTTCCCTTAAATTCAGTGTTGCCAACCAGGCATCCTTGCCTAGCATAGGAAGCAACTGATGAAGAGTTAGCATCTTGAATTTTGGCATCACCAAAAAAGTGTTTAGAATAGAGAGATCCAGGATAGGATGCCAGGAGTTGTCTTTTCTGGGCACCAGAAAATGTCTGGAGTAGAAACCTTGCCCCCTTTCCTCTTCTGGAACAGTTTGAAAAGCCCTTATACTTAGGGAGAGAGGACTTGTTTTTGAGTCTATGCCCACTTATTTAGGGGTAGATCTGGCCAACCATTTGGGGTTGGTAAAGTTTGGAAGTGCAATCCATATCCTTGGGAAACTATTTAAAACCCATTTGTCCTGGGTAATGAGTTCCCAGTTTTTTGCCTGCAGAGCAATCTTTCCCCCTAAAGGAACAGTCAGTTGAGAAAAGCTTGGAAGTTTTAAAGTTAAGTCATTGAGGCAGTTTACCATAAGGAGGAGTCTTACTACTCTCTGCTTTGGAAGTGGGAAAACCCCCACTGCTTAGTCCTGTGCGTACCTTGGAAATTAAGCCAGAGTGTTATGCTGGTTCTGGGTTTTCGACTGAGAAGGCCAGGAAGAGGCAAGAAAGGACCAATTCTTAGAGGGCCAATGACTACTAAATCTTGGAGGCTGTACTTGCAAGAAATCTTTAACAGTTTGCATAGATTTAGCTTTTTCCTCCATCTTTTTAAGTACTACTTCTGCTTTGTTGCCAAACAGGCGGTCCTGGTTTAAGGGAGCATCCAGCAATTTATCTTTAACATGATCTGCAAAAGATTGCTCCTTAAGCCAAGCGTGCCTTCTAAGTACAGACCCAGTAACAGCAGCCCTGCAAGATGCCTCTATTGAATCAAAACCACATTGCAAAGTATGTTTTCCAACTTGTTCAGCAGAATGCATTAAATCCTGTAAATCCTTATTTTCAGCACAGTCAGGAATCAACATCATTTTCTGTTTAAGCAATCCAATAATATGCTGCCGATACTTTAACATATGAAACTGGCAGTTAAAGGCCCTAATGGCCAAGGTTGCAGAAGTGTATACCTTCTTATCCCATCTATCCAGCGCCCTGGAATCTCTATCAGAGGGGGTAGGATTTTTGGCAGTAGTAGCCTTAATGCCCTTGGGTCCCCGTGAAATGGTCTCAGGATCCGCAGTAGGATTTTTAAAGAGGAACTTGTGAGAGTCAGGAACCCTGTAATATCTATCTGGTTTTCTGGGAGCAGGAGGTAAGAAGTCAGGGGCCAAGCTAGACTCTGAAAAGGCATCAACAATATCCAGTACAGGGGGGAATAACTAAAGGCCTGTGTTGGGGGCAGGAGTAAGAAATCCCCAAGTCTCTTTTTAGAGTCATAGTAATCCTGGCTTTCCCAGCGAAAATGCTCCCCAAGAGTATGCAAGGTTTCACCAAAAGAGAAATCCTCTGGAGGGGAAGCAGAGGGAACAGAATCCTCTGCGTCAGAATCCTCATAGCAGATAAGGGTAAATCCTGGTCAGAGGAAACCATTTCAAAATCCTGATCAGTAGAATCATAAGCAAATTCAGTCCTAGGTCTCTTAGAGGGAAAAGGTTTGCTTCCCCTGATTAAAGTAATAAGGTCTTCAGCCACTCTTATCATTTGTTTTTTAGGCATAGAGGCCTGACCACGTGGTCTGGGCATCTGTTTTCTAGGCATGGATCGAGTTTTAGGCCTTGAAGAAGAAAATGGCGTTGGTTTAATATGCAAGTCAGTAGGCCTGAATACACCCTCAGAAGCCGGTGCCTGCACAGCGGCTCTGGACCCATCCAAGGTAGAGACATCTGCAGGTTCCACAGTTGAAGCATCTCGTGGCATACCGGACTCCGAATGGGTCTTGGTAGAGGCCTGCGAATCTGAAGTAGCGGGTATCAGGGGCTGCGAAAGCACCTCACTGAGTACCGGCGAACTGGCAACTAGCTTAGCAGAAGCATCATCGGCAGCTTTGGATCTAGGCGGCCTGTCTCTGTCTTTATCTTTGCATGGATAATTGAACTGAGTACCAAAATATTTAGAAGCATAAACATACCGACAACGAATAGCTCATTGTTTAAATAAGGCACAAACCTAACAGCGAGGTACGTCATGGTCAGGGCCTAGGCAAGGAATACAGTACAAATGAAAGTCTATACAGTTATTGACTTTTACTGACATCGGTTTAGAGCAAGAAAAAGTTTCCCCAACGGGGTACTTAGCTTTAATTGAAGACTTCGGTTCTGAAACTCTAAAACGCAATTTTCAGGAGTCGGCTGACCGGCACTTGCAAACTGCTTCTGCTTCGGGCACTGCATGGCAAGAAAGACTGATGTAATGGCGTCGGCTGCATGCTTTATATCCCTGACTACCTGATGTCATGGAAGATGAGACCGCAACCGAGGCAGGACCCAAGACTTTGTTTATCAGGCCAACTGAGGGCTACTGCAAGCAGATATAAATGTGATGACTGCAACAGTGAAACACGAAGAACATCAAATATCATCCAATGAGACACTAGACCAAAAAGCTGCAGAAGTAGCCATTGACCTAGTGGAATGAGCTTTCACCTGACCCAGAGGAGATGCACCTTTATCCTTATAGACCTGAAGGATGCACAAGGAAATCCACCTAGCAATAGTGACCTTGAAGATAAGTTTACCCAAAAAGGGTTTAGAGGAGGACACAAACAATTGATCAGATTTACGAAAGTTTTTTGTCCTGTGTAAATAAAATCATAACTGTCTATGAACATCCAACAAGTGGAGTTTGTATTCCATTTTGGTAGCAAAGTTTGGGAAGAAAACAGGTAAGTTAATGGTCTGATTGATGTTAACTTGTGATGCAATCTTAGGAAGAAAAGAATGGACTGGTCCGAAGGGAAACCCTATCTTTATGGAAGATCATATATGGAAATTTAATGGACAAAGCTTGCAGTTCCAAAATCCTTTAAGCAGAGTTGATATCTTGGAAAACAGCATTCCTGGTAGCTAAGAACTTAAGATCTGTGGTTGCAGCAAAGGCTGGGTTGACCAAAGCTTGAAAAACCACAGTAAGGTCCCATGGAGGAACAGGATCCTTGACCGGGGGGGGGGGGGGCACGCAACAGGAAAGTACCTTTCATAAAGGCTTTACACAGTCTGGAAGAGGCCAGGGAGGCAGAATTCTCACCCACGTAAAAATGAGAGATGGCAGCTAATTGAACTTTGATAGTAGAAGAGCTTGCTCCTTGTTGAAAAATATTGGCCAGGAAGTAAAGAATGGCAGAAATACGATCCATGAAAGAGTCTAAACTCCTTTGAGAAGCCCAAAAGGAAAAACATTTCCATTTGCTGTGGTAAATCTTTCTGGTTGAAGACTTGTGAGCTGCACCAGAACAGACGTAACAGAAGAGGATAATCCAGGAGTCCTAGCGATCATGGGAACTGGAGCAGTCAAGCCGTGAGCTTCAAACTGTCCAGGTTCAGATTAGGAACCCCTGATGGGTGTGAAATCAGATCCTGAATGGGATCCAAGATTCAAGACGGAGCCAGAAGATGAGACCAAAGGAAGGGAAACCATACCTGGCGAGGCCAAAATGGGGCAATGAGGATCACTTTGCTCCTCAGTCGATGAGCTTTCTGTAGAAACCTCGGAATAAGAGGTACTGGGGGGGAGGTAAGCATACAGAAGACCGGAAGGTCAAGCATGGACTAGAGCATATCTGGGGGACTCCCCCGACAGGGGGTTCAGAGCAGAAAAACTCACTGCACATTGTGTTGGAAGGAGATGCGAAGAAATTGCAGCAAGGCTGACCGCACTCCAGAAAGATCTGCTCCGCTACTGAATGATTCAGAGGCCACTCATAAGGCATCAGAATAGTCCGACTTAACCTGTCCTCTAGAATGTTGGACTGTCAGGGAATGTGCATTGCTATGAGAAAAATCGACCGGTGGAGATTGCCCATTCCCACAATCTCATGGCCTCGCGACAAAGGGGGTAAGATCTGGTCCCTCCCTGTTTGCTGATGTACCAGACTACTGACATGTTTGTCTGACTGAATTGCAATGGTTCCCAGAGGAAGAAAGGCATGAAGGGCCTGCAAAGCCAAAAGGACTTCCCTCATCTCGAGAATGTTTATGTGCAAATGGTCTTGACAGGGGACCTCAGGCCTTGGACTGTCCTGCCCAAACAATGCCTCCCCACCCAAGCTGGGAGGCATCCGTGGTCACTGTGGCTTGGACAGGGGCTGGAACAAAAGGTCGTCCCTCCAAGATTTCCGGAGAGCACATCCACCACAGAAGGGATGACCAGCAGACTCAACTGAGGTGTATTGGATGAGATAATGGAAGTAACAGGGATCACTGTACAGCTAGTGTCCACTGTAGTACTCGCTATGCAACAGAGCGCATGGAAGAAGTGTTATGACCGCTGCCATTGAGCCTAAGGCCCTCAACACTGACTCTGCTGAGGAAAGATGAGAACGGTAGATCAGGGAGACATGCATCCTCAGGTTTTGTACTCTCTCCATAGTCAAGAAGATTTTGCACTGTAGTGTGTCTATCCTTACACCAATGTAGTCCATCACCTGGAGAGGATTTAGAAGCGATTTGGATGCGTTGATTGTAATCCCCAATTGAAGAGCAAGCTTTAAGAAATAATCCCTGGTTTGAGAAAGTAGATGCATGGTGGGAGCAGTGAGGAGCCAATCGTTCAGGTATGGACAGACCTGAATCCCCTGAAGCCTCAGGTGAGCCGCTACTACAGCCATCACTTTGGTGAACACCCTGGGGGCTATGGTGAGACCAAAGGGTAGGGCTCGAAACTGGTAATGACTGACACCTAGCTGGAAGCAAAGGAACCTCCTGGAGCTTCTGTGCATCTTTATGTGATAGTAGGCATCCTGGAGGACTAATGAACACATCCAGTCGCTCTCTTGCAGGTACGGCATGATGGACTGTAGTGTGACCATCTGGAATTTTTCTTTGGCAACTGACAAGTTCAGGGTAGATAGGTCCGAAGTGGGCCTTAAGTCCCCCATTTTCTTTGGCACCAAAAAGAACCTGGAGTAGATGCCCGATCCAACTGATCTGGGGAGATGGGTTTGATGGCTCGTTTTTCTAGCAGCTTGGAGATTTCCCATGCTGCTGCCTCCCTTTGTGTGGGTGGTACATCCGGGAGATGTTTGGGAGGAACCACAAAGGGGATAGAGTATTCTCTGGATATGATCTGCAGCACCCAGTGGTCTGATGTTATGGACTCCCATGCCGCCAAGTGCAATAACAATCATCCCCTGACCGCCTCTGGAGTACAGCAGTCAGGCAATCCCTCAGGATTGCTGATCGAGCCTGTCTGAGAAAGGTTCTCAAGACCCAAAATTCCTTAGACCCCCCTCTGCCTCTGTGCAAGCGTCTATCCTGCCCCCCCCCCCCCGCCTCTGGGGGAAGAAGAGCTCGGAGTGTCCGAGAAATACTGCGAATTCTGGAACCACATCTTCTTTTGCCCTAATTCTGGGAAAAGTATCTTTGAGGGTTTGAGAAGCGGATACCGACAGCAGACAATGTCTTCCTGTCTTTCTCACTCTGGACTAAAATCTCTTCGACGGTCTTACCAAAAAAGAGTAGTCATAAGGGGCATTGGCAAAAGACACCTTAAAAGGTTCCGAAAACTGACATAGTCTGAACCAAGAGTTGTGCCTCATGGACACGCCAGACCCAGCAGCCCTAGCCGCTCCTTCGGTAGCATGTGAGAGGAGTTGCATGGATGTGTTGGAGACTGGCCATCCTCGCATAAAACGTGTCTCTGTCCTCCTGCGACATGGATTTAGGGGGGGGACAGAGCCAGTTCCTTGACCAGGTTGTGCTGGAGTCTCGTGATGTGGGCCAGATAGTTCAGCTCCCTTATGGAAAAGGTTGCTGACGCATAAACCCACTTCCCTAAGCAGTCCACCATCCGAGACTCTCGGTCAGGGGGATGAACTGAAGAACTCTCTTGGGCTAGTTCTTTTTTTGTGGCTGCTGCTACCCATAGCGTCTATGGGGGGAGCCCTTGTTCCATGCTGGTCTACCTGATGGTGGACTCAAGATCTTATCCGGACATTTAGGGATTGGTTCCACGGTATCCGGCTCCCTCCAGGCCCGCGTGGTGACCAGGTCCACCAGGAGATCTGCAGGAGGGGACACCCAGGAAAGTAGATGGGCCAGTGCCAAAACCCTCCAGAAATACGGATTCATCAGAAGAAGGTTTGGGGGTGGACCAACCTTTCCACTGGCGTAGGATTTCCATGATGTCTCCAAAGGAGACATCCTCAGGGAGGTTACCTGGGGGAACCTTCTCCATCATCCAAATCAGTTTCCACTGTGAAGAAATTGAGGGGGGAGTACAAGTGCCTCCTCTTACACATATGCTTGCGAGGCATGTCTCTGGTGGGGCTCTCCGGGGGGAACTCGCAGGCCACTTGTTCCTCAGGGGGAACTACCTGGGGCTCCTTGAGCACAGGCTGTCCCTCTGGTAAAATGAATGGATTCGTAGACAGAGCCGAGGGGGTTGGGCGGAATCCGAGGAAATAGTCAAGGGTCTCAATCCAGTGGATAGATTGGTCTGGAGCAAGAAAAAAGTTTTCCCCAACGGGGGAACTTAGATTTTAATGAAGACTTTGGATATGAAATTCGAACACGAAAACCTCAGGAGTCGGCTGA